>NC_086233.1:19917500-20197500 GCF_036321145.2 Pelmatolapia mariae | reverse complement strand
AAAGGCTGAACTGAGAGACGGACTGACAGCAACAGTAAGAGATGAAAAGAGTCAGACAGAGTATGCAATAAGCAGAAGTACTCCCGACGGAGCAGTATAAAACATTTTGAACATCGTGCACAGCTTACAATGACACCACGATACAAAGCGACCTGTAAAACCAGCCAGCAGTTGTTGGTAAAGGCAGAGGAATCTAACCTTGGTGAAATAAACGTTCAAGAGATGTTGACGTACAGTATGAAATACAGATACATTTATTATGGATATTCCAGATTCAACACGTATGGTCACCCCCATTTTGAGTGTGTCTTATACCCCAGTGAGATAAGCGAGCTTGTGCACTATCAGCACCCAGACAGGTTGTCCTTGAGCCTCTGGAGGAGCAAAATGAAGGACACCAAACGGAAGACGCAAAGGTCATCATGCTCCAAAAGGCTCGTCTGGGCCTGAATCTATCAGGCATTCCTTAAATTGCGACAACCAAAAAGGTCATTCAGCTACAAAACAGCCATAACAGAAAGTATATAATATTACAATTCACACAAAAGTAGATTTTATTACAACACAACTAACGCCAACACACGCCGCTGTTAAGTATCAGTCAAATATCTGTATGGGCTATTAACGGTTGGGCCCATATTGTCCCTTTTAACTAATATTCATCTGTGGTATTGCAGAAATTGCAGCACATTATTAGTTTTACAGATTAAAAAATGCTACAGATCTGCCTATCCTGAAAGCAAAAAATGTGCAGTGTGTCTTTTTTTCCTGTTTCCATCCCTGCAATCCCAACTGGTCACAGCACAGCACACAGTGTCCCTCCCTGGATATGGTTCTGCCAGAGTTCTTCCTGTTAAAAGGGAGTTTTTCCTTCCCAGTGTCGCCAATTGTTTGTTCAGAAGGTGTCGTCGATAGTTGTGGTTTTTCTCTGTCTTTCTCTTTACCTTACAATATAAAGCACCTCGAGGTGACTGTTTTTGTAATTTGGTGCTTTATAAATAAAACTGAATTAAATTTTCAGTGTGATGGTTCATTATTTTGATTCAGTTTTCTCCCCTTTTTCCAACTCATCTAACTTCACTGCTTCCTAGGCCCCCTCTCCCTCCTGCTGTTCTGTTTATGAGCTGCACAAATTCAATATTTGATACTGCAGGAATGACACCTTATGTATTTTTTATTTACAGAACCCATGTGTTAAAATCACATATTTGCCATAATCCCTCTGTTTTTATATATATGCTGTTAAATATGTTATGTATGTTGCAGCATATTGTATTTTAACCAAACCTCTGACTGATTCAATGAATCTTAGCTCTGCCACAAAGCACTATACATTTCTGTCTGCTTTCAAATCATTGGGCCTGACAATTAACTCTGTACTCTAAACCATATGGTCTAGCAATTTACTGGAAACAGTCTACTACAGTTAACAAGACCAACTAACAACAGAAGGAGTAATGAGAGACTTGGCAAAGGGGAAATTGGTTAAATCTGCAGGGAACAAGGAGGAAAACGTTCTTTCAAGCGGTGCAATCTGGGATTTTCCACCCTATGGGCCAAGAGCGAGCTTCCCTCTGTGAGCTGAGCAAGAACACAGTTCAAGGCACATTACATTCAACGTCAGAGCTTTGTCTTAAAACAGAGAGGACAAGAACACAGACAGCATGGAGGGGGAAGAAGCACTGTCCTTCATTTTTGTTTGCTTGACAAAATTGGACTGGAGGAGTCCATTAGGCTATTGTGTGGGACTTGACTTGCTTGTTTGTGTGTGTATTTGTGTGTGAGAAAATGGGAAGAAAGAGACTAAGCTAAGAAGATCCCTGTCTGTGCTAGGGAAGATCATTTAACATGTTTAATGTCTGAGGGGCTCAAGCTCTCATTTAAGCGAGTAGAAGGCCCTCTGCACACAAAATATGAAACGTGTGACAGGCACATTGTCACACATGAAAACACGTGACAGAGCTCTTTTGCAGCCTGCAGCCTGCAACTCCCACACACAACACAAAACAAGTCTGCTTCGCCTCCAGAAACCTAGCATGCTCTGCAGTACAAGGTGGAGTTCCCTTGTGTGTTTATGCCAGTGACCAAAAAAATGTGTGGATCCTTCAATAGCAAAACACCCATCCACATGCTATGGAACACAGTTTGATTTGGATAGCCCAAATAAGCATGTGCAAACACTGTAGGCAAGAATTCATAGAAGACTGAGAAGAGTGTTCTCTGGCTAAATGGTTAGCAACACTGGACAGAAAATGTGCACATGGTTTAGAGTCGTATCCAATATTGTTTGAACAAGCACTTAATTTAGCAAGCTTTATTATAACCAGACTTGGGAATTGTATGGCCCCGAGCTACATCTGGTCCATTTGGTTATCCCTGACCAGCCTACATGAGGTCAATGGCAATTAAACATAAATAAGTGTAGTTTTCTCATTTCAGCCAGCAAACCCTATTTGATAACTCCTCCTCACAGAATGGGTTACTATTTGGGTTATTTCAAAGGGAAATGCTATTTTTTTATATCAATTATAAAAGCAGGTTTGTGCAAGCGAATGCAGCTTCACTGTATTTGAATTAGCACAAACTTTGATGAGATATCTCGGTTTGCTAACCGTGAAGGTTGTGAGTCATTTAATGCAGACGTTTTTAATAAGATATAGACTGAAGTCTGAGATAAAGCAGTGTGCTTAGTTTGTGGATGACAATTTAAATCACTCTTGGGACTAAACATGCAGAGCAGAGTTAAAACTTGGCTAATGCAGAGCAAGAACGTACAGTTAAACCTTTACTAGCAAAGCTGCAACAAGGACTTTTTACCAAGTTTCACACATCCAGGGACGCAGCAGTCAAGACCAGCTGTGTGATTTCCCATAAAAATTAAAAAAACAACAATAAGCATTTCACTGATGGGGAGTTTTCCAAAGTGTAATGCGCTAACATACTCCGCAAAAAAAGAAGCATTTGAGAACCTGCCCCTCTCCAGGTGAATCATAACAACGTGGCTCTAGGATATCAGTCTCTTTTTAAAAATATTTAAAAAAAATTCTTGATTTTATTTGAAAAGGGACCGTGCACAATATTAACGTAAATGTTGCCACTTGAAGCATTGTACCAGCGTTAGCTTAAAGCTAATTTGCATCTGCAGTCACTTGGCAGGTTACATGCAGAATATCACAAAAAAGTCACACGAAAAGTAAATTGCATAACACACAAAGTGTTTAGAAATCTGTCAGTCTTTCAGGAGTTCCATCAGTTTGGATTTTATGGATTCTCTTGGGTGAAAGTCAATAAAATAAAGCATTGTGGAAGGTACCAAGCCATTTAAAAATCTTAAACACCAAACACAAATTGGAAAACAATTTAAAATCCTTCGGCTTCAATTTTAACTTTTTCTACTTGGCTCTGGATGAGATCTGGGGTTTCCATGACAGCTCAGTGACTCCTCTTTGTATGTGGGATAACCAAAGAGTTTATTAAGGAGCTGGAAGCAATGCATGCCGTGAAAGAAACTGCGAGAGGGAGTTCATGGAGTCAACAGCATGTTTGCTGGGGCTAGTGATAAAATGTTGGCGCACTAGCTCCGCTGATTTCACATTTCAATCACTTAAATGTAGCATCTTCTCTTACCAGTGGCAGTTTATAAAGAGATAAAATTGATATTGAGCAGAATTGAATTAATCTCGCTGGTACCTTATTCCACAGTCTAAGTTTCCCAAATTAGTTACCCACCCCTCATAAACACAGCATTTGGATTTACAGGATGTAGCTATTTCATGTTTATGTTGCCTTTCTTCATTTGCATTAATGCTTCAAATGCTTTATGGTCTATGATTTTTAATTCAATTCATAAAAACAATAACACTGCCATTTTTATGTAATTAGTCATCAATTTAGTCAAAGTCTGCAGAGTCTACCGGCAACATGACTTTATTCTGACCATGGAAAATGCATAACAGAAGATTGAGCTAAAAGAGCCACCGTTAAGAAAAGAGAAAGCATTAAAGCATATGTTTCAAGAGGCAGAACCCTAGATCCAAGCAGTCCCTAGACTCTCATGTAACAATATCCTAATGCAGACTAGAAATGTCCAGTCAAAATGACATGGTGCAGTCACAGTGGGCATCAGTTTTATCAAAGCTGCAATACGTGAATCTTCTGTTTTCAAATGTCTGTTAAGCTAATGCATTCATCAATATCTTCAGGGGCCTGATCAACCAGCCTCACAGCATATCTCCTCCTTCACTTCACACACAAGCTGCTCCTTGGCTGCTGGTTCAGTTTGATAAATGACGTGCACAGAAAACTATGATGCACCATATAAAGTATGGTGTTAAAGTCTTCCTGTCCTGCAGTGTCCTCGACCTAACCTATAAGCAAGAGCAGAGTGTTTTTGTGCTTTGAAAATCAATGCCCCCTGTTCATCTTGGGACATTAAATATAAACAACCAGCTGTGCAGCCTTGGCAATGTTTGCTTCTTGAGTTAGCCCAACAGAAAATCTGGGCTAGCTCACACCTGCTCCACAGTTGGAACATGTTCACGGTTCAACTTCCGCCGCCTCAACTTTCAGTGGTGCTATCACCTTTAAAGCTTTAATGTGTTAAATTCATCTCTATAAACAATACTATTGTGCACGTTTTCCTATTTTTTATTTGCAGCAATCCTATCCATGCTATTGGTTCATCAGCATTAAGTATTATAAAAATACTGTACACTGTAGCAATAGTTAGTACAGCATCCATATATCAAAATACTTCACAGGTATGATATACACATATAAAAATGAACACATTTGGTAGATATGACACAATCTCACAACAATTCCCAGACTCTCACATCACATTACTTCAAATCTCAGGAAACAGGAAGCAGTTGTACATCGTCATCAGCCAGTGCCTTTGCTCCTTCACAGAGGAGAGAACCGCAGCTGTCCCTCACCACTATTGCCTGTGCGTCCTGTAACTAAGAGAATGTAATAATGAGGATACGCTCCTTTTAATTTTCCTCCAGTAAACACTGTGATAAAAGGATTGTATATCTTCTTTATAGATTCATGTTGTCTTTATTTAAGATTTTTGCTGACAAACTGGCGGACGATGTATCTTATCAGAAGTACTAAAAAAGACATTACTGCATCCAGTTTAATTTCTCGTTCATCTTGCATAATCGTTCATCTGTAACTACAGAAAAAAACAGGGTCAGCACAATAATTGTTGTATATAGCATTTGTATTCTATTTTTATCCTATTGTATATATTATTTTATTTTATTCTATTGTATATAGTATTTTATTTTATGCTATTCTATTCTGTACAGTTGTTTACAGTATCTTATCCTTATTGTATTCCAGTGTTCTCTCATTGTTGCTATATAACTTTGCACTGTCCAGCTCTGTCCACCTTTGTTTCCTCTCTTTTTCTCTTTATGATCTCTCTTTTAACCTCACAAATGAGTCAGCACTTTATGATTCAGCACACTTTCAGTGTGTGTGCGTGCGATTATGCACCTGTGTCCCTGCCTGACACCAGGGCAGAGACCTTAAGGCACCGAATACTTGGCATTGCCTATTCTGAGACAGGTGAATCGGGTCCACAGGACTCTGCACACACAGTCCCACTAATCTGCTTTGGCACCAAACTATTTGTTGCTATCGTGGCAGACTACAGTACACAATGGCTCACAGAACACTACGGCCTTTTTCACCTTACTGTTTCAGTACCTCGTGTCAGTTTCTATTCATCACTAAGAAGGTTATATCTTAATTTTCAGTGCCTGTAGCACTTAGTTCAATATTCAGCTGTTTATAAAGAATCCTTTATCTAGCAAAGATGCCGTCTTTTTTTATGTTTCATATGTTTATTTAGAGATATTAAACACATTTAATCAAATAAATTAACTAATATTTAATTTTTGAAAGTTAAGCTGTTTTCTGACTTAATACTTGGCATGGCTGTTTGTTTGTGAGCCTGTGTTTAATTTACTGTGCATTATTTAAAGTGAGCTACAGACAGAGGTCCGATGAGCTGCTCTGGCTTTAATTTAGCATACCGATCAAACTGAAACATAAGCCACTGATGTAAACACAAACTGACAAACATCAGTGCGTTCACATATTTTGTCTGACGATGGCAGGGTATAAAAGGGTATGCTGTCAGGCTGTCATACAAATAGCATGGGATATTTCAGTGGAGACCAAATATAGCCAGGGAAATGTAGTTAAAGCCTCTTCTTCAGTGAACTGGATACTCGGGTCAGTTGGCTCACATTTTCTCCCCTTTCAGATCAATTTACCGACAGTGAATTAAGCACCTTTGCTTAGGACGACAGATCCCTACAGGCAGATTCTAATTAATCAGATCACTTGCATCACGTTCTGCAGTCATCTGTAGCAGATACTACTGTTTTTGTTTTTGTTTTTAAAGTATGCAACTAAAAAGCCTGAACCAGCAGTGTTTGCAGATAAAGTGCATTATTAATAATACCAGGTTAAATGTTTTTAGAAGGCAAATAAAAGGACAATTTGACTTATTCAGTAACACGGATACTCACAGAAACAGGTTGTACTATTAGTCTGTGACTACAGTGATGACAAAGTGAAGGTGCACATGGGAGCTGACGCTTCCTACAAGCTGCTGGTTAGTGTCTCAGCACTTGGACGCCATCAGCCAACAGATCAAAGTAACAGAAGAGGAGAGAGAGAGGCTTGAAGGCAGCTCAGGGCAGCAAAGTCAACGCTGGTCACGACATATGTGGATGCTCAGCACACACGAAGAAAAGCTGGTGTCAACAGTAGCAATCCCGATGCATTACTAGCAAGTACTGAAAACATACATACTACTATATGGACTCCACTGTACTGTACACCACAACCCACCCTTTACTTATCCAGGTAAAAAGTATCACTGAGATTAAAATCTCTTTTCCAAGAGAGACCTGACCAAAGAGGGCAGCAAAAGGTACGACAAATACAACACATACAAGTTGGGGGGTTTATGCTAAAACTGAAGCATATTTAACCACGGATGTAATGGTTATTTAATATCTTAGGTCACATAACAGCAACGGGAGTAGTGGCAGTTCTGTTTTCATAATACGACCAACACCAGTTTTTTATTCTATTTTAAATGTACAATAAACAATAAATATTGTATGACAGATGTTTGGGGGGTTTGGGGTTGTTTTTGTTTTTGTTTTTGTCTGGTACCCTCAGAAAGGGTACAGTTCCCCTTGGGGGATGGTATGTTGCCACAAGCCCAACCTGAGCCCTCCTGCTTGAGCTGGGATCTGGCGGGAGGCCTGGTGACTGTGATAAGCCAGATGTGGCACTGGGAGCTCTGGGGATTTTCTACAGCAGTTTAAAAATGTTATCCTTTTAGTCTCCTTTTGCATTTTCATTAAATAAAACAAACTAAAATCAGCATTGAATAGGATAGTATATAAATCATTTCCCACGTCATTAAGATCTGCCTGACATAAGCACATATCCAAAGGTGCCAACATTCTGAGAGAGCAAAAAACAAAAAAAAACACTACTGTGACTTTAAGGTCATTGGGATAATTAGCTCTGTGTCTGTGAGGGCATGAAATAATAAGAGAAACATAAGAGAAGCAGGGTTAGAAATGAATAGGAGCAGGGGGCAAAATGCCCTTGAAAGTTAAAACAAAAAAAAAATCATGTGAAATTAGGTGTAAAATAACCAGATAACTCTTCTCATTATTTTTCTCAGTTGTTAAATTGTTAATAATTACACATAATTCCCTAATGAGGCACTATAGTTGAGAGGTAAGCTAGATGACTTTTTGTTTTCCCAATCCTCTGTTTATGGGAAATAATGAGCTGTAGGATTTCTTAACATCATGAATGGCACAGTGCTGAATCAACCAATCACGTGGCAGCGCCTCAATGCATTTAGGCACGTGGAGAAAAGAAGAGCAGAAAGTTACATTTTTAGCTCTGCACTTTTTAGCACTTATGTGCAGAGATGGGCAGTAACGCGTTACTGTAATCCGATTACTTTTTTCAAGTAACAAGTAAAGTAAGGGATTAATATTGAAAAAAAATAATTAGATTACTGTTACTTTCCAGTAAGCATGCCGCGTTACTACGTTACTAAACCGTGATTTTATGAGAGTGTCTCATGACAAGGACGTACGAGCGTGCGACGTCCGTGACAGCAACAGACGTGTGTATATCAACAATGGATAATATGGAGTGCAGGAGAGAGTATGACCACGCAGCATTTAAAGCTTGGAAGTACTGACATTACTTTGAGTTTGATTGATTAGAAAGTGACAAAAGCATTTGCGTCCACTGTACACTCTGCGTGGGTAGAAAACTTCTTTCTACAGCTAAAAATTAATCTTCAAATCTTAGCAAGCACGCTGCCATGGGAATGTAACAAAGTAATAAATTAACTAATTAATTTTGAAAATAAATAATCAGTAAAGTAATGGGATTACTTTCTTAGAAAAGTAATTAGTAATTAGTAACTAACTCCTATTTTCAAGTAACTTGACCAACACTGCTGATGTGAATGTACGAAAGATCAGTAGTTACTTTCATATGTGTAAAAAGTGCACAAGCTTCCCCTTGGTTGGTCCCTACTCAGATTGTTTGAGCACACAGAATTTACTGCTCTACGTGACCTTCACACTGTACACTGCAATTTCCCTAAGTACTGCACATTGTAATAATTATGTTTGCACACGCACATGATGAATGATTTAGAAAACACACAGAGAACCAGACAACTGGATACAGTACAAACAGCAGCATGCACTCTTGTACAAGTAGAAGTCTTTTCAGCTACCAAGTCTTAATATCTGTTCCCATAAAACACTAGTAATGGTACTTTTTTTACTGCATATATTTTCTTCCATCTTTATTACATTTCCAAATTGGCATAGGCAGAGTCATCGAAGTGGAGTTTATAATGTCTTTCTAATGACTGGCAGTTGTGCGAGTTGTTAAATAAGGCACGTCAGGTCCTGACTGGGTCCTAATACTGTAGCTGTTCAACTGTTTTACTGCAACCATAATACCCAATATCCACTCCCCAGCAAAACTGCCTGTATCAGGATCCTTCTTGCCACAAGCACTTTTAATAAAGGAAAGTGGAGTATTTACTGACAAATTACATAGCTAAATCATTCAGACATACCTGCAGGTGACTCCAAAGACTCATTTTTTATATATTAGATACAGTTTCAGTATCGATCACGTTAAATGGGAAAATTCTGCTCTGAACTAAAAATGAAGAATTTAGGAGTGTAACAACCCTAAAGAATAAGAATAGGTTTTCTCTGATAGAGACCGTGACTAGGACATTAGCAGAGATGGAAAAATGAAAAAAGACTGAATGGCCAGCCCGCACTGGTGAAATAACAGCCTCCTTTACTCCACAGATGGAGGGAGAAGATGGTGACAGAGTGAAGAGGGCGGAAGGGAGCAAACACCAGATGAAGGAATGACGGATGGACATACAGTTTGGAGGATGACTTATTGTAGAAACTGACTGAATAACTAGTTGGGTCCATCCCACGGCTGATGTAACGAAGGTTCACAGCTTGAAAATCTTTGCAATGGCAGGAGACTACATTCGTCCCTCCATTAAAGCTCTAATCCTGCATCCCACACCTAACATGTTACGACAGCTTGGAATGTTTCCACCGAGTGCCTTTTCTTGCCTCTCGCATCTCCAGTGGACGTGTCTGTTTCGCCGTTGTTTTATTATTCGGTGTGCTCGTTTAATATGGTTACAGCGAAATAAGTAAATTGATGCAAGCTTCTATACTAAACTATCTTCTTAAGTGCACAGGGGTTGGATGTGTCTTAAAGAAAGACAACATGCCAAAGGAGGACATGCCGTGCGAGTGAGAGGGTGAGAAAAGGCATGCAACTGGGGGGAAGGGGGAGAACCAGAGGGAAAGAAGGAGCCACGGAGTTTGATAAGCAGCGAAATGATTGGAGGCAAAGACGAATGACGTGAGAGAGATGAACTGAGAGTAGCACAGGCCTGTAAGCTCTGCTGTTGGAGCCAGGCATTATGACACATCCCTGTGTACTTTGTACTGCACTGGCTGCCTGCATCCTCACTGCAGATTCTCATTAACCTTGCAGCACTGAATATTTGTGCTTCTATCCTGGTCCAACGTTGTCTCATCCTCCCAATGTATACAAGTCTGCAAACTATGCTGAACCTCACAATCAGCTTCCCACATAGTGTACATACCAAGATAATAACACCAAGCAACCACCATCTATAGTGCGCTCACTTTCAGAGTATGTTGTGTGACGTATGTGTGCTTGTATGAGTGTGTGAGAATCCTGAACCAGAGACCATATTCAGCAAAGCTTTAATAATGCTTTACTGAAGCATGAATAATGGTTTTGTTTTTCAAATGCCACATTACGCAGTAAGGATAATAAAAAATGTTTAAAGCACACACTGACAGAAAGCTATAAGCTACCATAAACACTGTAAAAGTCAGCTGCCTCGTTGGTACTTAAGCAGAAAGATGATCTTTTTCTATATTATAAAAGTTCACTGATCCGTAGTATGGGTACCGGGAATCAGGCACAGTTCTGACTGGAGCTTATGTTTACACGGGCACAACAGCAGCTTTTATATAAAAGCCAGATGTGGCCACCGTGATGTCGTCGATTGGTTTATAGCAGGGGTGTAAAATATATTGCCTGCGGGCCATCATTGGACGCGCAAAGACTCTAATCCGGCCCACTGGACAGCTTTGGAAATGTGAAGGGCAGGATCAATTTTGGACTTCTAACTGTATTTATTCATTAGTTTTACAGCTTTCCCTCAGATAAAGACCTCCCCCATGGATATAGATACTACACCAAAGTAATTAATAACACAAAAGTTCCTGTTTTTTCCCTTTCTTATATACAATATTGTATAATACAATATTATACAATATTGTATAATAAAGATGGACTGAAGCTAGCAAATGAGACACTAGATTAATTAAGAATGGGCTTACTGAGCTGTTAAATGACACATGAACAAGCAGCGTCATCTACTCTCTACAACCTTCCCGTATACTTTCATACAAATTTACTCCACTTTTCAAACCTGGAGGCTGCATCCATCTTTTACATACAGTCCATGCACATAGCACATTATGCCTTGTTGCACTCCTCTTGCTGCTGATATATTTTTAATACACTCCGTGCATATCAAACAATCTAAAACAGCGTGGCTAACAGCACGTGTAACAATAAGGGAGGAACGTGTCCCTGACGCTTTGCTGCAAGGACATTTAAAATAAGAGGGAGTCAAGTTGATTAAAAATGACAGCGCTATGTTCACCTATTTACATTTTAACTACGAAATCGTACACACAGTAATGACTTTGGCCGTGATATCTAAACTGGATCCACTAGCTGAAATGATAGGGTCATGATGACGTGTAGTTACTTAGTCCTTAGGAGAAGGATGAGAACACTGGATTCAGGTTGGAAAAAGTCTGAGACATGCAGTGACTCAATAGTGGGTAAGTAATGCATCACTCTCTGTTATATCCTTCGGGTATAACCTTGTGATATTTACACAAAATCCACTACAGTTAAACTATTAAGAAGGTTGCTCACTATGCCTCAGATTCATCTTTTTACACTGGAGACCACTGGAATGGTAAACTGTTAAATGTGTTCCCAAAACGTTGATTCTGTTCATCTGGACGTAGCGATTTCAATGGCGAAACATTTCATCACTCATCCAACTTCTTCAGTCTCTGGTCACGCTTTACCACTGAAAACGCTACGTCCAGATGAACAGAATCAGCTGTTTGGGATTTCCTTACCTGGTTGACGTGCAGTATTTTTCTCCTAATAAAAGAATCTGCTCTGATTTCAGATTTCAAATTAATTTCACACATCAGTGAACTGAAACTGATTACACTAGTTACCTACAGATAAGAAGGTAACTCCCAAGCAAGGACCCCACCCAATCACAGTAAGAGACCGCACAACTTTGTTAATTTATGTGACAAAGACAAATATATACGCACCTCCTCCCACTGATGTATGTATCTGATGAGTCGGGACAGTCTTAGCAGACGCAGAAGACTGAGGATCTTGGTGAAGCGGACGATTCGCAGGGCGCGGGCTGTTTTATATACCTCTGAGTCAAAGCCTTTCTCCACTATCAAAAATATATAATCCACTGGAATGGAGGAAAGGAAGTCCACGACGAACCAGCTCTTCAGGTAATTCATCTTGATGACTTTGGGATCTAGGATGATCTCTGAGCTCTCCTCATTGACGATCCCCGTTCTGAAGTTCATGACCAGGTCCACCAGGAAGATGGTGTCCGAAGCCACGTTGAAGACCAGCCAGGTGGTGGTAGTCTGCTCTGAGAAGAAGGTTATTCCCACAGGAATGATGATTAGATTCCCCATCATCATGATGAGCATTATCAAGTCCCAGTAGAACCTGTGGAAAAACCGAAACAAATGAGTAATGCAAGCGATAAAACATGCTGTAGCCACAAAACTGAAGTCCACAGGGGAAAAGAAATCATGCTTCTTTTCTGCTTCTTCTGCAGATATTGTTTATATGTATAATTCTGTTTATCCCAGTGTATTGCATACGGTCAGAGGTGACTGTTCACTCTGTCACTGCATGTCTTATGAAAAGGTAGAACAGTCCCAGAAAAGAGGAGCACTGCACAATGTTGATTTATAAAGCTCTGCTTAAAAAAATGCCCGATTACTCTGCTCTCTTCTGACATTTAAATACAGTGTTTACCATGTCAGGTCACATGACTTTCTAACATTAGCTGGGCCTCTTATTCAATCTGAACTTGCTCAAATACTCTGCTGCCTACAAATGGGATAAGCTTCAAGAGCACGAAGCTACATCCCCTTCTTTTATTAGAACATTTAAAAGGTTACGTATCAGCGATAACTCAATTCATTCTGAGGGAAAGGAGGGAAAGTGTGAAACAAGTTTCATTACGATAGCTATAACGCCAGTTTGCTCCAACTCCAACTTCATGTGGGAAGCAGAGAGGTAAGGGGGTTATAAAAGTCAGTAGTAGCCACCTTCTGACATCAGTCACTGCCTGTGAAACTCTTCACTGCAGCCTATCCAGTGCTTCAGCCTGCAAAGGTATACAGCCTGAAAGATCTTACGTTGCCACTTCTGCTATCAGCAGATAACATGCAACATCTAAACAGCCGGCAATATTAGATAATCTTTCAGCTCAGATCTGGAAAGGCTCTTACATGCAAGCTTAAGATTTCACTCCGAGAAGTATATACTTGAGTTCGTACCAAAACTCTTGGGCTCAAAGTTAATTACGATTCAAGGACATCCAGTAATGTACTGCTATCACTTACTATATGTATTCAGGGCCCTTTAGACTGAGACCCTCTCCATCCTTCCTGGCTGTGTTAATGTCCCTGCCCTCTGCCTTTCGATGAACAGAGCCAGAAGTAATTCATCAGCACCCTGCTCTTTTCACAAAGTGTTCTGGGCCCCGAGTAAAGGCCAGACAACCATGAATGAAAATAGATGCTTTCAGCAATCCTATCTCACTCTAAAAACTCTCCACTGACGTTATCCCCGCTCCGTGACTGCCTGCCTCTGCTCTGCCTTACTGACCATCACGTTGTTGTTGAAGGTAGAAATGAACTGGCTGGCCGGATGCCTGTCTGGCAGACTTGCCACCCAGTAATGGATCTGTTTCAATAAATTAAGCCGAGGCCTTGGCTTTATAAATACCCACAGATCATATGTCTGATAACTGTCTTCACTTCAACTAAACATTGAGGTGGCTGATAAGGTCCACAATAGGTATTTTTACCCCAGCAGATATTGAACTGCTGAGCTCGTTGAGTTCATGCTAAACCATGATGCAAACTGAGTCCTCTCAGGTCAGCACAATAACAACAAAGTTACGCAACAAGTACAATGCGCATGAGGACCAAGCTATAGCATTATGAGTAATAAGAGCGCATTTTAAAAAAAACATACAAAAGCTGTGCTTTTATATGCTTTTTAGCACGTGTGTCATTGTATCAACCTTTCAATAAGCTGATGCTTATTGACCCGATAGGTCATGTTGTCTGTGACTTTTTTTTTTCTTGTAATTGTTTATATTTCAGTTTTAAAGAAGAGGCTACCATGACTAATCTTTTTCAACTTTAATCTAAGGGGATCAAGGATTATATAAAATCAATGAACACAAACATATTTATAGTTAAAAAAAGAGAACAACTGTAGAGCAAAAATAGTTAAATAATAAATAATACACAAAAATGTGAGTTCAAGATGTACAGTCTGTTAATTTGGAGATTAAAAAACCTAATCCCTGTGAACTAAGACGTTTTATTTTCCTTTAAGAAAGCCTGCTTTCAGCAAACAGATTTTAATATCAAAATTTAAGTTGAATCATTTTTTGAATTTGGATGTTTTCCACTCATGTTGACAGAGTTCCCACATCTTTAACATATTTCTATTTCTATTATGACTTTTGTAGGTGGTATTTATACTGTACATGACCTCTAAGACACCCACATATCTGTTGAATTAAACACTGTGCTTCACTTCTCAAATAAAAGAAGCATTAAGCAACCTTGAAATATTCGTCATCAGAAAGAAGAATACAAGAAATCTGTCAAATGGAGTGAAACTCCAATGCTACTAGAGTTTACATGTAACTCATCACATACCAAAGTCAAAAACAACAGAGTATGTAACTTCAAAACTCTCCCTCTGACGCATCAGTGCATTGGCCCTGCATCACAGCTTGGTGTGTTAGCCCCTCTGTCACCCCACCATCCTCCTCTATGTGCCTCAGATCACTCCCAGGGGCATAGGTACCATAGTCTAACTGTATTCTGCTTCTGTAATAAAGTACTCATTTTAAGTTAAGTTATCAGACTGAAATAATGAAAATACTTATTTTCGAAGTTTAAATGCTAAAAACATTTTTTTATTTATGGTAAGACCAATGCAGGTGTGCTCCTTTTTGTTTTACTGACCTAGTCACAGAGGCAGCTCTGATACTGCATTAAGCTTAAGCTTTTGGTCTAATGTGCCACTTCTAAGAAAGCACCCCAGCTAAACCAGTAACGGAGTGCAGTGCACTTAACTGTAACTGCAGCACCAACACTAGCAATGCATTCGGGCCCCAGCTAAAGTACTCTACTTCCACATTCACCCGGTGCTGTCGGAGTACAGCCTCCCCTTCCAGCCCATTTCAGCACTCAAGTCCCGTCCCAGCTATGGATTCACATCCAGATGAAATGTGCACTCTGCTAATCATCTTTTATCCCGAGTTTACAATCAATTTTAAAAAACTTGGTCTGAATGCTATAACACGCTGCTGTTGTGACTGTTTAAAATGGGAGACATTTCCCAAACACTGTAGGCTCTGCAGCAACGGAGAAACTGTGGCGCTCTGGTCACTCTGCCAAATGTATTCACGCAGCATGAACTAGAAAAAAAGCGTATGCGATTTGAGTGTATTGCTGAAAAAATACTTTGAGACAATATGCTCCACTTATAACAAGAGCTGGAAGCTACAGAACCCCAAAGGGGGAAGCAGTGAGCCTCTAATAATCCAGCTGAGGCAGATTAATCACAAGAAAGTAAAAAAAAATCTGCTTCGAATCAAGCCAGCACATTTTGTCTTGTAGGTTTCCTTCTTACAACAAGTGATCCATCATGATCAATGCCAGACCCACTCCTGCCAAGCAACACAATGAAGTCCACATGATCCTACTCAGCACAACCTGGCCCAATCCAGTCTACAGTGTAGCAGGTACACCGTGCTACAGCATGGCACATCCTCAGACAGAGAGAAAAACAAAGACTTTGGGTTAAAAAAAAGGATGTCAGAGTCATCTACGAATGTCAAGATGAGTAAAACAGAACATGTGGGAAAAAAAGATTTGTTCAAGCTTGATTAAATACTCTAAACTAGCTTTACTCGCCTCTTTCTTCTTTTTAATAAGGCTGTTGTTGTAGGAATAAATTAGGGGTAGTAAAGCTACACTGTAAAATTTCTGCCTCTAACCACTCAGAAGAATGCAGGTTTTGGAGTATACACTATCTGAAAGAAACACAGTTGACTCTACAATTACGTTCTGTTAATTAAAAGAACTGCAACATGAGAATTTACTTTGAAAAGGCTTAAAACCTGCACAACGTCTTTGAACAACAGCATATGGAGCATGACAAAGCCACCTTTAGCAAAACCAGAGGTGCACGAGGCTGTGCACGGGCCCTCTCAAAAATCTATTAATAATGAATATTACTAACCTGCCATAAATCTTTAAGCAGCTACTGTGTACAAAGAATATGTTGAATATTGAGTTTCAACACTCGACAAAGCAATATAAAGCCCGTGTGAATGCTTGGTGTCATTCATGGTCTGTACTTACGTAATGCTTTTCATTAAAGATAGTGTTTTGTGTCTTTTGTTTTTGCTCACATAACATTAAGATGAGAGTATATAACAGTATAAGATTAATGAGCAAGTGGCGAAGACTTCTTAGCAAAAAGAAGAAAAAAATGAGAGAGGAAGATTTGCTTCCAAGAAATAGTACATGGAGCCACGTGCAACAAAGAAGCAGCCTTGTCTCTTCCACCATTTGTGCGCCAGCACAAACTGGGATGAAAACCTCAAGGTAGCACTTTCAAGCCAGGAGGCGGTCTCCGCGGCCTAGAAGGGGGTCGTTTCATTGCACTGTCTGGAGGACAAGAGCGTCTTCTGAAAAACAGCCCTCTGGAAAATGTCATGAGGAAGTAACCTTAGGGGGCCTCTGCCAGCGTGAGTGAGACAAACATTTTCTAATACTGCAGAGAGAAGAAGGCCCAGTCTGCTTGAGCAATCACACATACGTTCTCATTACAGAGCCTTTTTTTTTCCTGCTGATTTTCATTGTAATCCCCACTGTATTTTTTGAAATTCCTCAAATATAACAAATGCAGCCCATTCACTTTGGGACCACTAATTAATCTCTTGACTCACTAATAGCTGTGGAACAGGTATCCATTTCACTGAACTGCTCTGGTCATACCCTTTGGCTATCTTTTGGAGGGGGTCAATCTTCTTACATAATTGAGTCTGTTAAGCTCGTTGACTGTTGTGTTGTGCTAATCCTTGCCTACCATCATTGTCCATCTGTGTCTGCAGAGGGGCAAGCGCATACGAGTGTGTCTTTGTGTGGCTGAGGCTATGATAGCCTAGTTATCTTTATTCTTATGCATGGAAAGGGCGGGGGGGATCTTGCAAGGGGTGGGGCATGAAGATTTATAGAGTTTAGCGCTACCATGAGTACCATGTGGTAACTCATTAATCACAACAAATGTATATAGCAAATAAGCCAGCAGGAAATGTAACCTTTTTTTTTTAATAAGAAATCACCTGCCATAAAAAAAAAATCAGCAGCAAAAGAAAGCCTTGCAGAAAAAGGGAGCGCTGCATTTTTGCAGCCTGCTCTAAGTTCAGGACCATGGACAGCTCTAAGCTCAAGGCACTGGGAGCCTTGGGGGGGGGGGGGGGGGGGGGGGGGGACGTGCCCCGACACGTTACATGTTGCGACAACGGAAAACGGGGATGATTGTCACCACCAAGCTGTGCCAGGTGACACTGGTGAAGAGGCTGGACCAGATGAGATGCTTAATTGGTGAAGAGGTGAACTGTAAACACGCAGCTCGTGAGTGTGTGTGTGTGTGTGTGTGTGTGTGTGTGTGTGTGTGTGTGTGTGTGTGTGAGAGAGAGAGAGAGAGAGAGAAAGAGAGAGAGGGAGGGTGGGTGGGGGGGGGGGGGGGGTGGGGGGTGAGCCCGTACCGCCTTTACCTGGATTCATTTGTTTAGTGTGTATGGAAATGTAAGCAAATTGGAGGCAGCTGGTCTGAAACTCAAACTCTCTGCTGCAATAAAGCCAGAGAGCTGGTGCAGCTGAGAGGAAAAATAAATACATTAGACAAACCAAAGACCAAATCCAAATGATCAACCACTATGACATTTAGTGGGTGCCGAGGAAGGAAGTGTGGCACGATCCTTCTGCGGTTCCTTTGAAACAAACACATTCCATCACATTTCCTCATTCAAGTCAGTTTAAAAAAATGCATGTAAAAACTCTCTGATAAGACTCGGAGATCAGATTTTTTTGTTACTAATTAATTCAAAACACGGCCATCTTCTCCTTAATCGTCTCCCTGCACGATTTTACCGCATTCTGTGCATTTTTCCCTTTATGCACGCAGGCCCATCGGCTCACATCCGCCTACAAAGAAATGTTTACAACCGCCGATGGTGCAATGGCATTGTCACGTTGTGTCCAGGTACGGTCGCCCCTATACGAGCAGGGAATGTGTCGCAATGAGAAGCTGCCACTGCGCCGCTGGTGTGAAGCAGTCAGGAGGGCTGAGCTCTGTGTGTGTTCTCCAATCATGACATTCACCATCCTTTACCCAAGGACGTTTCACTGATACACCTTTAGCCTTAATGCGTCCCTCCCTTTTCTCTTATAATAATAATAACACTAAAAATGCCGCAATGAAACACACACACACACACACACACACAATCACTGAGCACATTTTGACAGAAGCCCCCCTCCCCTCCCCTACAGCGGAAGCCTGATTGCCTAAATACAGAGGTAGATTAGCGTATGCGCTTTGGGCCAGGTTGTGTGTGAGAGAGTGCCGATAACAAGTGGAGGCTATAGCTTGCAGACCTTAGGGTGACAGTGAGGGTGGATAAAATAAAGGGGAGGGGAGGGGGTTTGAGCAGGTGTCTATTCCAGCCCTTACCTAAAATCGCTATATGGATGAATGATCCAGTATCCGGCCGTCTGAACCCTTTCTTGCTCTTTCTCCACAGCTTTCTGGCTGCCGAACATACGCAAGGAGAACTTATTGACTCCGGGCTGCATCATGGCCCCAAATTGCCTCTGCATAAAACCATATTGCCTGGACGCCCCCTCCAGATCATCAAAACCAACCATGGTCTCTTCCCGCTCCCCCTTGAAGCCCACTGAGTTGCCATGGTCCTTCATGTTCTGGCTCCCCGTGTTATTTTTCTGTATCGAGTCTTGCCTCTGAAAAACATTATTCCCATCCGCCTTCTCCTCCTTGTTGCTGGAGAACGAATTCGATTTGTCTTCCATGGCGCTCTTAGTTTTCCCGTTTTCTGTTTTTGGGGGGTTTTTTTCTTCTGTTTTCTCTCTGAGACTACGCGTTCCGTCTCCGGCTCGAGAGAGATAGAGGGGGGGAGAGAGGACGCGCCGCGAGCTCTCCTGTTTCTTTTGATGTCCTTCAAACTGTTCGGCTCCTCTGCCTTCAACGCGAGTGCTGCAAACTGAGACAGAGTGGCCGAGAACCCGGTGGATCAGGTTTCTTGGGTTACCGCCATCTACCGACGGCCCCCGGCTTCTGCCGTCCAAAGCCTGTGCCTCATCTCACTTCGCACGACACTGCGGTTTAACTGGCACATGCTCTTGCACCTTATTTACATAATGTGGCTGACGATACCCCCCACCTCCGTCTCCAGTCCCATCCTTTGCCAACAGTTTCACACACGGCAGGGGGAAGCCGCTGCTGTAGAAGAAAAAACACACGTATGACAAGTTAATGAGGGCTGATTTTATTATTTTATTTCTTAATAAACCGATATAGATTGGGTGCTTCCTATGGTTCGCCTGGCACCTGGTTTGCTTCCTGCTGGGAAGTTACAGTAGAAGCCAACTGGATGAAACAGACTGTAAAGTAGGTGCCACCGGCCACATTAAACTACAAGTTAAACATCTTGTGGATATCGCAGTTTTTAAAGTGTTGCAGATCTTGATCCAACATTTCCTGTAACTACCTGCTGCAGTTTGCTTTATTTCCAAACTTGACGTATAGGCTGCGTAGAAACCAGACCTTTTATATGCACCACAAAGAGATGCTCTGCTCTATGTAGGAGAATTCTGTAGTTAATTAGGTAACGTCTGAATTAATGAGCGCATTCTGAAATATTGTGTAAATTAAGGGATGACCAACTGTTCCACTCATGCTGTTTCCAAAAGGTGTTTTCTCTAATTATGCGGTTCGCTCTCCTAGAATTAGGTCTCTATCCAGAATAAATCTCAAGGATTGCAGGTAAAGATGGGATGAGGAATAGACAAGAAAGAAGATGGACCAAAGAAAGGATGTGAGTCTGAGTACTGGAATTACATTGCAGTGGGAAAATAATAGAATAAAGTGCAGAAATAATTTTTGTGAAGGATGGTAAAGACTGGAGGTTGGAAACAGTAGATGGAGCAATACAGAAACTACAGAAGCAGCCAACCAATTAAAAGGAATTCTGATCAGCTAATCGTACTCTAATCGGAATTAGCTTTTTTTTTTTTACATCCAAATTTATGATACATTTCTTTATTATTTGCAAAGCAAGCTATCAAGTTTGGAAAATGTTCATGTTTTGTCACTTTTTCTGACATTGTTAAGACTGAATCATTAAATAATTGATCAAAAGAATAATTGGGTTATTCATTAATAAAAGGAAATAGTGAGTAGTTGTGGTTTTATAGGTTGCTCGCTTGGGAGTGTGGATGAAGAGAAGCAGAAAGAGTGAGAGAGCACAGGGAGTGGCTTCCCCTTTAATGGCATAATTGCAGGACAGCCTGTCACACAAACCATCTGCCATGGAAACGCTATTTAGACATTACTGCTAAGAGTCAGGATATTTTGTGAAGGATGAAATTTTGCCTTATGCATGGGAAAATCTAGTGCTGTGATTTTCATGTCAGACTCACAGCATGAAATGAGATTTTCTTAATTTCCACACTATCAATAGGTCTAAGAATAAGAGATATTTTAGAATAAACACACACATACAGATGGGCACACACATACATCCATTTATTTGCATATTTATACTCAGGTACTGTGTACATATGTGTACGTGTGTGTGTGTCCATTTATGTACATTTTTGACTGGGTGCAGAACTGTTAGGAAAAAAGGTACTCCTGTAAGTATAAGAATGACTGGTTATGAGACACTGGCCATTATACACTGGTCATGCTATAAATGCATTAAAGCTATTTTCACATGGCTCCAGTCCCCAATTGCATTGTTCACTATACCAGGATCATTAATTACCATGAACATAATATAAAACAGGCTTCTGATGGTATTAACTGGTAATACAGTTTTATTAGATTCATGAGAAATCATGCTTTAGGTTAAAGTTACTAAACTGCTACTGTTACTATTCAGAAAGCCTATGGTCACATTAGAAGGTTATCAAGGCAGGATGTTTTTTGTTGGTATTTTCTGTTTTACTTTGAATTTTGTCTCCAGTATCTAACTGTAAATTTAGTTTTGTTTGGTTTTTTGGTTTGGGTTTTTTTTGGCCTGTACCTGTGTCTCATATCCCCAAGTTGTCTCCACTCCCGTGATTACCCTATGTGTACGAATAGTCCTTTCCATCTGTTTTAATCTCCTTGTGTTCTTTACTTTCTCTGATTCTCTTTTCGGCTTTTGATTTGTTCTTCCTACTCGGGATTCTCTCTTGGATTTGGCTTTAGATATAGTTTTCAACCTGCTGCTGCTCAGTCCTGCACTTGAGCATGTTAACCCAGTAGCCTTAACAAAGGCCCTGTTGACTACCCAAAAGAATATAAATCAATTAAAGTACCTCTAACTTTAAAAAGCAAACTAGAAAAACTGGACTTATACATGAAGGTGCTGATATTAATAACCCAAAATACACACAGTGAGCACCTGTTCTCTGGGCAAAAATGTCTTGTTGGAGCCAGAGGTCAGAGGAGAATGGTTGATTCAAGTCAATAAACAGGAAGAGCAGCTCTCTAAGAACAACACATCAAATCTTGAAGCAGGTGGGCTACAGCAGCAGAACACCACTAAAGGGTCACCAAATTCATACAAAAGAAGATTGAAAAAATGTTACTTGATTTAAGCAGTCTAAATTTCTAATGACATTCAGATGGTAGAGTCAGAATTTGGTGTAAACAACACGAATCCGTGGATCCATCCAGGTTCAGGGTGCTCAAATTATGGTGCAGGCTATATTTTCTTGGCACTTTTTGGGTACCTTACCAAATGACAATTCTTAGAACTCATTTAGCCTACCTGAGTATTGTTGCTGACCATGTCCATCTCTTTATGAACACTGTGTACCCATCTTCTGTTACTTTTGATTTGATTGGCTGTAATTAAGATTTTGAATGCAAAATTTTTCTGAACAGAATATACTCCATTGAAAAAATGTTTGTTTTTCTGAAGGAAAAATACATTTTTGACCTTTTTTAATTCTAAATAAACTTGCTTGATATTTTTTTTAATAATTTATTGGACAGTTACTTAGATAGCACTCTAACTAAGCTTTCTACAAGCACACAATACTTTGTGCTATGAGCCATTTTGGCACATAGACTAGAGGAGCCAGGGCTTGAACCAACAACCCTCCAAGTGACAGACCTCTTGCTCTACTGCCTGAGCCACTGCTGTCCAATTAAGTGTGGTTGTCAGAAGCATTTCGTATCACCTGAAGCTGTACTTTTTTACACAACGTGGCATTGTATACCCAAGCTGAACCCACGCAGCCAGTCTTTTCCTGTCAATACAAAAAAACAAAACAAAAAATCTCACAGCTGGCTGTGTATATCACTAGAGGACATTAGCTCAGATATTTTGCATGTTTGGTAGTGGATTATTATGCAATGATCCAAATGTTATCATAATTGAAACAGACATCCCTTAATTTTTTGTTCATTTTCTCTCTCAGCTGGGTTAGTGTTGGATTGGATTAGCTGGCATGCCAACTGTTTCTACTACACAACGCTTGTGTAACTACACAGTTAATGGGACAGGGAGGGGTACTGCTAGAGAAAAATGTTGCATAAGATTTATGGCTTAAAGTAATACTGATATTGAACAAGTGGAAATCACAGATGGCCCATTCACATGTCAGAGAATAAATACAACACAAATAACTTTAGCGGGTGGAGAACGTGGATCACGGAGGAACACATTCATCTGGGAGTAAACCTTTGTTTGGGTTTGTCCAAACCTCATGATTAATTCACGGCTTCATCCTGCATCCAAATCTGTCCGATAATTCAGCCAGAGGAGAAGTGGTGAGCGGGGTAAAAACGAATTATTCAGAGATTTTATTTGACTTTTCTTTACACATCTAATCATGTTTAGGTAAAAAAAAAAAAAAAAAAAAAAAGTCACACATATTGAATGTGAACAGATCAATAGTGAGATTTCCATCCTCGTATGGAAATTTGTTTTAAACACTTTACCATACAGTATGTTGCAGTTTAAGCTGCGAGTTTAATCTGATCCTAGTGGGATCTAATCCAGCTTTATAATATTATGATGAATATCCAGAGAATTGTGTACTTAATATCCCGCTTCCTACATTGTAAAATGTGTTTGTGATTCTTCTGATTGTCTCAGTGGCCTTTTTGAAATTGCATTGTGTGTCTAAGATTACATCCAGTTTTACACTGATAGATATGAAACCTTACATACCCCTGCACTGTCAGTCATTGCTTTTGCCAACAACAGCATCACCCCTCTGCAGGATAGTGGCACTGTGTGCCTCCTTGGACTCATTTCATTTTCTGCAAGATATTAAATGTAAAACCAGATTTCCTACAAACAGGAATTGTTTCTGCTCAAATCATTTTGTTTTAAGGTTTAGCAGACACCTGTCACATAGGAATACATCAACTCTAGTCTTACCATTTCCATTGTATTCAAATTCTTGTCCACTGAATAATAACCTGTGGATGTAAATGCTGTAAATCACCTATTGTAGTCTCACTGAAACATCTGAGAGACCAAGCTTAATAACTAACACAAATTAAAAAACACAAATCTTCCACCTCTTGGGCCAGACGTGACTACTAATTCACTTGTCCTCGTTGGACGCTTGTCCCATGGCTGACTACTTTAATTAAACCGTGATTGGGGCTGGGAAGATGGTAGTGTTGTAATAAGATTGAAAGCTTTGGTCTGTCTCCAGCTGAGACTATCAGGGTATCATGGACCTCCGGGATGAGACTGAGGCATTGGAAAGGGACCAGCTGAGGCCAAGGTTGACTTAATCAGCGAACTGACTTGTACAAACAAATGAGAGCATTAGGAAGCTCAATCAGCAAGATGACTGTGATAAAAATGATCGGATATTGGTTTACAATTATCAGAATGAGCTGCCCAGTTTGTGGAATGTCCAAAAGCAACAGATAGAAATGCAAATATAGAAATGGACGATTCTAATGTCCAAAAGAAGCTACACTTACTTCTTAATTGTGAGCTATAAACCAACATGTCAACCACCATTTTTAAAATATTCTTACTATGTAAAAAAATCTATAAATAATACAATTGTAGCAATAATTAAAATTGAAATAATTGCAGGATCATTATTATCATTATGCATTAGCTTGATGTAGTGCAGCAGTATGCAGTAGGTGGGGTGTGACTTCATCCCTCATAGTGGGATAAATGCCATAATGCTGAATTGTCTGTTACTGCAGCTTAGTTAGATTTACATCACTGAGCTCTTGACAACATGCAACCTTTAAACATACAACATGAATTAATAATCATTTAGTGCCTATAATTGCAACAAAATTAGTTAATTATCAACATTTCTACCTATTAATATTCTCTTGTTATGTTTGCACCTTCTGCCACGATCACCTGTTGCAGTGAATATAGTTTGCAAGTATGCAGGATTTCATTCTGTTTTCCTTCTGTGTGAGATGGATGGTATAGATGGGAAAACTCGTCAGTCACAGTCTGTGCATAGCTGTATAGGTTCAAAACTTTTTAACACAGAACTGAATGCACAGTTATGTCTTTATGAGACATTCTTATTTTTATATTTACTACTCTGTTTTCTTCATTTCAGTTAATTACCTGAACTACTCTGCCTTGGTTACTTGTTCCTACTCTCCTCATAAGGCCTACAGGTATGTGTACCAGCCATCCAGATCCACTCTGCGTCAGATTGCTGTAGTGCACTCAGCTCTAGCAATCCAGCATACTCAGATGGCTTCGATTTTATTTTTCCCTTTCTCTGTTATCTCTGCCTATACTTACAGTTTTAATTGCTTTGTGCATTTGGTCCAGTATGTTTTTACTTGTGATGCCTTTGTTGCATGAATATAATAAATATTTATGATTGAAACTATATTGCACATTATATCAAATAAATATCTGTATTGGTCTGATGTTGAATATCCAGCAGAATATGGAAATGACATGCTTTATGCAACACACGTTACTGTTTATCTGGCATAACTTAAACATCAAGAAAGCAGCTCAACATGTTCTGAACTAAAAATGAATTTTGATGTTGCTAGAAGTGCTGTTTATTGTATAGATACAAGTTATACAAGTTATTCAGATACAAATTATTAGTAGATTAAGTAAAAACTAATTGAAAAAATTATGATAGACAAAGAAATAGAAAAAGGCTATGGAAACAGATTTTAGGGTTATTAACAACCATAAATTATGTTGGAAAACAAACAAAAAAATGCTCCAAACTACTTTAATATTCTAAAAACTGAAGATCTTTTAAATTAAAAATAATTAGATATACTGTATTTATCCTTAATAAATCCATACATTGCCTGCTGTGTGTGTGAATTGGGGGTCACATAGAAAACAAACACTAATCCAGTTTATATGATATGTTATTTTATATGGTATGTTTATATGTTATAAGAATATAAATCGATCATGCAAACTCACTATGATAATGTTAAAAAATAAAATAAAATAATAATAAATTATTTCTTAATTTCTTCAATAAATTTCTTCTTTATTTGGCATTTCATTTGGTGAGTGTAGTTACACAGACACTCTCACTTAAAATGTACCTTGTAAAAACAAAAGAATAAAACAAGCTGAAGTTTTAGCCTGCAACTCTTTTGTCAATAATTTGTTCTTTCTGCTTAATTCAAATGACTAATTATCATTATCACATGACCACATCATTAAGCACTAGAAATTTCTGCCTGCCATGGATTGATTGTAGGTTCAAATGGTTTTATTGTTTTCTAGTTCTTTACAACATTCAACTTCTAAGCAGGTTGTGCGTTTTCAGTAAAATAGAAAATAGAATGAATTCACTTTGTCAAGTTTAAATGGTGTGATACTGCAGTCGATTGGTGGTCATAGTCAGATGTCCTTTTTCTCCACATTTATTTCTTATTCCAAAATAGCATGAACATTTACAGCACGTGCTACTATATAAGTAACCACAGAATTAAGACACAGCAGACAACAGGTCACCCTAAGCTCGCTGCCTAACGTGCTTATCCAAGCTTCCCCATATGGAAAAGAAATAGTAAAAACTTATATGATTTACTCATGAAAGTGGCCACTTTCTCATTACTTTCATATATTGTTTTAGTAAGTATCCAAAACATACAAGTTTCATTATATAATTTTTCAAGGGATCTTATATCTGTTTCCACTCTTGTATGCTTTTCATACAAGTTTCACACAAGACAGATACAAACTTTATAAGATTTATATATATCTTTTCCATATGGGTCTATAGAAACCCAATCTGATCCTCATTTTTTATCTACTTTATTTCAGTGGGAAACAACGCTCCCAAGAACAACTCAAACAGTAGTGACAGTATTCTTTCTGTTGTATTTCTGTTGCATGCATTCCATTTTTACAAAGCTTTATTTTCATACATGCCTATTTTGTTCAGTCATACTGTATTTGTAGCACATAACTGCAAAAGTCTTTTTAAAGCACACATTTTGTTATAAAATCACAGCTTTTAAGTGGCATTCCCACTAGTTTAATTCTTGCCAACCTTTTTCAAGAAAGTGGACAAAGTTCAGTGTACCATATGGTGCAGGTCAGTTGAAGTGACACACTTAACGACACCTTTGCCCCGGGCACGCATATGCCTAGACAGTGGATCAGGTGTTGATGCACCATTGACAGCCTTTCTCTGCCTAATTCCAGATTTGTGGCATGCACAGTGTCCACTTGCTAAGCGTAGTAATCCCAAAGGATTGGCAAGTATTTTTAGTAATGGATTTACTGACGTCCGTTGATCCCTTGATGGGTGGCGTCTTTCACAACAGTTATGAAGTGAGCCACCAAGCCTTGCTGAGTAAAGTGTTTAACATTAACCACATCTGTGTGTGCTGTGTGAGTGTGTGTGTGTTTGGACTTTTTGTACAGCCAGCCAAAGTGCTTGAACAAGTGAGAAATTGAATCATTTTTTCCCTGTGAATTACAGAAAGTGACAATTTTTTTGTCACAATCTGAAAGTGACAATCTGATAGATATCTCATCACACTAACCAGTTTATTCCTTCACAACAGAAGTTGGTAATTACTACACTATTACAGAAGTTAGTAATTACTACACTATTACAACAGGTAAAAAATAATCCTTAAAAAAATGCATACGTTGACCTTCACGTATACATTTCAAGACAAAAGTGTCTTCAAAGTGCTTCTGCTAATGCACCAATAACTGTTTGAGTTCACACTGACACACACGTTTCTGCTCCAAGAAATAAAACAGAACAACTCAGGGTCTTCATCCCTCTGAATCTTTGGAGACGACTTTGTATTAGAGAACAAAAAAATAAAACAAAAGCTTTTATTTTGGCAGTATTTTTTAATTTTTTTTGCCAACTCTAGCTTTTTGCAGTTTCGGATTGAAAGTGTCTTTACTGCTGTTTTATATGTTAATATAAGAAACATCTTATCACTGTCTCTCCGCCTGTCTGCCTGAGAGCTTTTATTATCTGCTCCATTAATGAGGGTGAATATGTGTTCTATATGTGCCTCTCGTTTCTCTCTGCAGCACCTGTCGGATGCATTGAGTTTACCACACAGAGCAAATTCTGGAAATATTCAACAGAATTTAAAGTGTCTATTTGATTTATTTTTTTCTTAACTGTCTCTGTCATTAGCTTTGATTTCATGCATTTTTGTTGTGCACCATGTGTAGAGACTTGAAGACAAACATCCTTAACAGTAACAGATGGACTGTATTTTAATAGAATGTTCTTTTCAGATGAACAAATAATCTTCTCCAGTGTTAGAACCTCGTAACATCAGAAATGTGTGTACACGTGTCAGTTGTGCAGAAACCGCAGAGTAAAACAATGGCTGAGTGCTAGCTGGCTGAGTATGAGAGGAATCTAAATGTTAATTATGGCTCCAAAAAGTCAAATCGCCTAAATGTTGAAAGCCAGAGATTTTAGAGGCTGTTGGGAAAAGCTCATAGTAATCCATGATGATCTGAAGTGCTCCAGCTACCAGACAGCGCAGACCATAGCCAGCTGCAGACAGACAAATGTGCGTCTGTGTGTGTGCACGCTTGTGTGTCTGTCTGCATTTAGGGCAGGAACAAGAGGAGGGAATTACTTTAGATGAATTCAGAACGTTTTAGGGTAAGAGGATACGATGTATTCCTGGTCCCGGGCTCGGGAAATGAAGTGAAGGGTTACCCTGCAGAGCATAGCAATACGTAACCTGTGACATCATTACTTCCCTCATCCATCCTTTACCTTATCCCTCATTTTTCCTGTTTAAACACTACACCTCCCCACCTCCCTACGAGTGACGATAGCCCTCACTTATTTCTGCATTTTTGATCCTCCTATTTCCTCTTTATCAGACCGCCCCAAACCCCTATATATATCACTCAGTTCTCTCAGTTTTCCCATTCTGAAATGGTTATGAGGCTTCCTGGTGTTTTGGCGTGCTGCTTCAGCAGAACAGCAAGGTTAAATCTCCCAGAAGAAAGAGGGTCCCTGCAGCTCTGCTAATTACCACATACAGTGCGCTCACCTTGAGAGTTACTGGGTTCAGGGTTGATTAAATGGTTCACATACAAAAAGGGTAAACAAAAAGGAATATAGCAAAAGTCTTTGTGTGGTCAGAATTTCAAAGTAAAATCAACACATGAATGTGTCAGGAGTGCAAAACCCCATTACACTTGCTAACATGAAAGTATCATTTTTAGTGTGGAGAATCTCACTGCAGATGGACAAAAAGAGTTGAACTCATGTCACAGAGGCAAAAATCTCTTAATCTCTGAAATTTGTTAATCTCAACGTGTCCCCAGCAAACTGCAAAAATCAAATGATCACATCTCCAAATAAAATTTGTGTGTGTCTAAGGTGTACCACCACTGTGACAGTTCCTGATCACAGTTTTGAATGGGAATTACATTCAGTGATAAAAACAGATATGTCACCAGCCCTATCGTCAGAGATTCTAAATCGTCCACTCTATCTTGTACCTCCAAGATAATCAGTGCCTTTTTTCAGTTATTTTTCTGACTGTGGCACATTACAGAACAGTGACGTCAAACTCTTGATGCTGTAGCTTTTCCACACATGAGTCAAGCCTTTTTCTTCTACTCTGCTTCTGTTCAGACTCAGAGATAACAAAACAGTTACAATGCTAACCTATGAAGGCCAACTTTTCTAAAGACATATAAGCCCAATAGACAATAGGATTCTTAGAAAAGTAAAATCTTATCAATTTCTATCCTGCTGTATTATTTTTAAAATGAAAACGTACACAGCGCTTATTAAAAAAATCTGCTGATAAATGTAAATGTGGCAACATTGCTAAGGAGTCTGAACATTACTGGGCTTTGGAGCCGGTGTTCCTGTCCTGGACTTCATTTTTGTAATTTTGTCTGGCTTTAGCAATAAACCACATGCTTGGAGGTTTCCACACCTTGCACTCCCTGTTAGTATTGATGTCTGCGCTAGTCTTAAATGGTTATTTCCTGTTTGTTGTCTTCTTTACTTTTATGTCTTGTGTTAGTTTTTTTTCCTGCTTCCAGCTGATTGTCCTGACTGTCTTCTCCTGTGTGTGCTTGCTGTCTGTTATGTTCCTCATGTGCTACCTTTGTGGTTTTTGAGATTATTGTTTGTTTTACTTTACAACAAAGAGAGTTCAGCATACCCAGGGTATCTTTCCATTATCTGGATTCATTTATCCTAATATTGGCAACTGGAATAAATGGTCACACAGAACTGGTTATCAACCATCACCAATGGGCACATGAGTATCAAAACTAGACCATGGAGCAATGGAAGAAGGTGGTATGGTCTGAGGAATCAAGTTTTCTTTAACATCACATGGACGACCCAGTGCGTCACTTACCTGTGCAACACCTGGCATCACAACAGACTGTAGCAAGAAGGCAAGTCAGCGGAGGCAGTGTGATGCTTTGGACAATGTTATGCTGGGAAACTTTGGGTGCTGCCATCCATGTGAATGTTCTATTAAAAAAGGCTACCAAGCATTGTTGCACCGTTTCATTAAAAAAGTATTACTTGATTGCTGTGGTATCTTTCAGCAGGATAACTCACCATGTGACAAAGCAAAACTGGTTCAGAAATGGCATAATGACAAGTTCAAGGTCTTGATTTGACCTCCAGATTCTCCAGATCTTATTCCAATTGAGTATCTGTGCGATGTGCTAGACAAAGAAATCTGATCCCAGGAGGCCCAAACTTGCAACTTCCAGGACTTAAAGGATCTGTTGCTAACATTTTGGCACCTGGTACCACATGGACTCTAGTGGAGTCCATGCTTCAGTGGTTCAAGGCTGTTTTGGCAGTAAGAGGGGGAACAACACAATATTTAGCAGGTGGCTGTAATGTTAAGCCTAATCAGTGTATATTTATTACTGGTGCTCCTCAGGGAAACACAAAGGAGGGTCCAAAATTCTTTAGACCTTCTTCCCTCTGCAGAAGTTCAAGGGATCTTCCAGGAGCGGTGACACTATTATCCAGAGAATTTATTGGTCAGTGCCCACGGTCATTGATTGGTTAGCAGGCGGTGATTTCATACCTGCAAATCTCTAATCTGGAACTTAATCTACTCTGGAGCAGGTTAAGTTCACAGCACAAGTTACCATGGTGATATGTCCCGGTAAGACGTGAACCACCTTCTTAGTAAAAAAAAAAAAAAAGATGTATGGGGAACTGTTATTTACAGAGGATGAAAAAAATACAGAAAAATATCAAGTGTGTAAACGCAGCATGAAAGCAGAACAGTCGCTCCAAATAAATCCGTTATGTGGGATGAAAATCTCTGTGTGATAGTTGAATATCAACAGCAATGAATAAATGTATGTGCACTTCAAGCACTTGGATATTCATCAAATTTAGCCTACTTCTTATTAAACATCAGGCATACACAAAGACTTCAGAATCTGTTAGAAAAATTTAGACCTTCCTTTTTGGAGACTTGGTTACTCCTGGGTGATGATTTCATAGCTGATGATCTCTAATCTGGTTAGTTTTACCACATAAGTTACCAAGGCAATATACCCTGATAAGAAGTGAACAACCTGTGTAGTACAGAAAACCCAGGGTTAACCCTGAAGTCAACATCCTGTTTCCACATGCCGTGACCAAAACCACAAGAGCCACATGCAAACTGGATGTATGCTAAGTTTGTAAAGCAAATAGGCAATCATTTTGACTGGTGTTATCATTTTCTAGTACTTTGTTAAATCAAGACTAAATAGCTGGAGGTATTCTTAAAGTGCAATGTTTCCAAGTTTTAGCATGCTTCTCTAATCTTGTGGAAATCCTACAGTTTACGTGTTTGTTTCAGTTTGTTTTTAAAATGCTTATCAGATTTGGTTAAAACCCGAGTAAACATTAATAACATCAGTTACTGTGGCTGAGCCAGTTCCAAGGCAGTGCTGCCGTGTGTGCAGGGCGCATCAGTTTGGTCATTACTGTTACCTGTGCTTCTTCCTGCTCTGACACGTCAAAAGGGCCATTGTAAGAAAGGTCTATTAAACATGTGAACACGTGCAGTATTAAGAGGTACTGACAGAAACAGAGACGGGAAATCCTCAAAGATAATTAAAAGTCACTTCAGAATTTTCGTGCTGAATATTGAGAGGGAAAAATTGATTTGAGTGTCTCATGTGGCTAGCTGACTGTGTACAGCATAATTGATTTCCAATGCCTTTCCTGTATCAGTACGCTGGAGCAGGCTCACTGATATGTTGTATTAGCAACAAATCAATATTAAGCAGCTCATACACCAAAAAGAGGTCCAGGTCAAGGCTTTAAATCCAGATTTAAGCACAGTTTGAATAAATAATCAGTTTAAATAGTGATTCATCAGCATTCGTGTAGCAACAGAGAAATGTGTTTGGGGGTTGTTGTTGTTTTTTGGGGTTTTTTTAACAAATATGCATAAATCAATGAAAACATTCTCACCTTTACAGATTGGGCTATTTTACTTCTATGAAACCAGATGATACTAAAAAATACTGTAAAAATATAATTTTTGATGTTTGTGTTTTGCTACATTTTGTTGAGTTATCATTCACTTTACTTCATACTCTTTCAAATTCTATAAGCATGTTAAATATAGTTTCACAGACCTTGTAATTCAAAACAAAAAATGTTCCCTGTCAGTTTAATGGTGGTGTCTGTTTTTTAACACACAAATTCTCCAATCATAAGGAATTTTACAATTAAACAACTGTTTTTTAATTTAGTTTTTTCCACTTTAGTGGCATTTATACCCATCACTTTCCAGTTTATTTTATACAAGTATTTTTTTTACAGTGTTCTGTTAATATATTAAACATCTGATTGGTATAACATAAAATGTCATTCTTCTTTTTCTGGATCTGTATTTTCTGATTTATTATTTAAGCATATATTCCTAAAATGAGCTCTAATAGTTCAAGAAGATGAAATAGGGATTTGGACATTTAATTCATCTAGTGTTTATATTTCAGGTCTGACCAAGAATGCAGACTGATATATATTTTTTTTAAAAAACACCTTATTTGCATATTTGAATATAAAATTTTAGAAAGTTCTCATACAAATCAGAATGTTAGTAATTTACCACAAATCACAGGTTATTATAATGTACAGGATAAAAGTTATGTTTTATTGTCACTGATTGGCCATCCTGCACAAAAACCTCAGAGACTTCAATGAGGCGTGCAAACAGTTACTTTATCTCCAAGACAAATCAGTGTCTTTAATCTCAATTCGTAAGTTGATCACTGTGTGCACTTTCCACTAAAATATGGCCAATATTGTAGGTTCAGTGATTTGTGTGAACTGTAGCAAGATGGACATGGATGATTGACACTTCACCATCACATAACTTTATCAGTACCACACTAAAAACTGTTTTAATGTAAGTAATCGACAGGGAATGTTTCACTGTAAGAACAGTTTGTGACATGTTTGTGTTATTCACCTTCAGTGTCCCATCCCATTAATACAGAGACCATATTTTGCAGTAATTGACCTAAATTTAAAACTTTAATGGAAGTAAATTACAGATTTGATAGAGTCCGCTTTAACAATTTGCCAAAATGTCTTTCTTCACCTTCTGTTTCTGAGGAACTCCACCAGTAACCAAACAAGCAACATTTGGAGCCCTGTGTTCAGTTTCTTCTTGACCCAGCCGTATAAAAACAATAATACTGAAGGCAAAATTTCCCTGCCGCTCATTTTATTTGTTTGCTGGGGAAAAATAGTAATATTTAGGTCTGCAGAAGTACAAATTGATCCAGTTTGATGTGTATTTTTTAAAGCATGCTTAGGTTTTACCTACCATGGTATAAAGTGTAATGCTGGTGCATTTAAATGCCTTAAATTACCACAGCTATCGAAACCAGTTAATTATTTACTCTGTTGTCTGTCTACCAGAAAGTGAGATAAGAGCCTCCTGGCCACAGCCTAGTGTATTAAAGCCCTGATGTTTAATTGACCATCAGGAATCAGGTTTTTAAACTGCGTGTAGTCCCTGTTCAAACAGCCACCCTGATTAAACCTTTGTTTTCTTTGAGACTTTTTTATCAGAGTTTTTTTGTGATGATCAATTTTCTGTAGCGTGATGATGAATGACCACAGGGCTACGATTCTGATTTGCAGGAGCAGCAAGACAAAGATTTTTCTGCTTGAGTACCCACTGTCATCATGGAAGACACTCATACCTGAGTACACTTAAGATACATCCACGTTATGGAAGAAGACATAAAAACATTTATATGCAGTAAAAACAAGAAAGGAGAATAACATGTATATTAAATATGTTCCTTTTTGTAAAGGTGCATAACAGCTGTGTTCTGTTTTTTCATTCATCATTAGGATCATTGGGACAAAAAAGAGGCCCAGGTCAGAGCTTTAAATCTATGTTTAAGTCCTTTGAGCTCATCCTTATGAATAATTAAAAAGCCCACAATGGCAAGGTGCCCCAACTCGATCCCAAGCTAATGAATCTATCACTAATGACTCACTTAGCTCCCCAGACTTGACATGAGCGGACCTGACATCTACCCAGCAACACTTTAGCACGACTCTGTTGGATTGAAGTGTTAGTTTTAGGTGTCAAAACTCCTTTTTTCTCGTCTCGTCTACTGCGACTCGCATTTCTCCAGAGGATGTGACAGGCAAAGCACAGTTATTAGTCTGTTGTTGTAACTGCTTGTGTTATTCAAGGAATTGACTAATAGCAGACCGAGGGTTAGATTGATATGTTTTTACTGCATTTTAATCCCCGCTCTCTTTGGGTTGATTTATCTGATTGTTGTATTTCTCACTCTTAGAGGAGTGTAATTTGACAGGTGGTAATTGCCAATCTTATTTTAGTGGCTTTATGTCTGCGTTTTTAAAGTATTTCTTATCAGTGTCTTTGTTTTATCCAGCACGTAATTCATGTGAGTATTGTGAGTCACTGAAATTACTGAAGCAGCAAAGTCTTTTACTTTAAAAATCCCAATAATTTTCAGATTTAAGTGCAGTGTTAGGTCATATGGTTATCTTATATGTGGAACAATAGGTAGTTATGGGAAATATCTGTCTATGTTTAATGAATAAAGACTAATTTGCTTTAAAATGTCAAAGGTGAGCGTGGCACTATAGGGGACCTCATGTCAGACATGGTGGTATTGGAGCTTCGGTAATTGGTCACGCCAGAAGACACTTCCTGTAGTGAAATACAGAGTGAGGTTTCAAGATGGTGTAAAGATGAGTCACACACATGGTTTTGTCCAGAAGTGTTTGAGTTTATTCATGCTTGGGGGTTAAAGTGTATACTCCAGAACCTTCATCAAATATGTCTTTAAATCTGATCTGTGGACGATTACATAAAACTGTTGGGTGAGTTCATTTTTCATGTGCTGTCACCTAGGGTTGCTTCCAGCTGACAGCATGGAGTAAAAAGGAAATAATGACATCCCACGGTTCTGCTTACACCCTCATCACATATTTCCTTCTTATCCCTGTGATGCACTCATGGTGTAAATAAAACTGTGGTCGTGGAAATTCAGCATCCCGCCAGCACTTCATAAGAGTAATGAGCAGTTACTCACAAACATCTGCTCAGATCTTGTCGAATTGAGTCGGCGAAATCCACAAAGAGCAGTGAATCTCACAGCAGAAGAAGCACAGATCAACTGATCGCATCCTCACATGAAGAAACATCAAAAACTGGACCTCACAACACAAATTATTCCGACTTATTTCTATGTGTTTCCCCACGCTGCATTACAACACTTTATCTCAGGGTTCCCTGACCTGCTAAATCCCAATTTAACCCTAGCTGAAGAAAGACACATTGGCTTCCAAAGTTAGATAAGTTTCAAAGTTCAATCTGTAAACTTATTTTAAGAGTCTACAGAAATTTAAAAAACAAAAACAAAGTTAAAAATCTCAAAAAACCAAGGAAAAATGCAAGTTCAGTAAAACCAATGTGTTCACTCCACTCCACATTGAATCGACCGCTCTTACTGAAAATGCCAAGTGTCAGAGGTGTAAGTACCACTAGAGTAATCTTAAACCATGCACAGAAAAGGGGGCATTAATATCAAATCCATTACTATAACATCCTCCTGTCAGATCTGGGATACAATGTTTAAATCAAAATAAAAACATATAAAAACACAGAAATCCAGGCTAGATAAGGAAATGAAAAATAATTTACTATCAGCACCGATTGTCCTCATTAGATGTGCACGTGATTGTGCTTGTTTGCTCAGATTTAGTATAAATTTCCATGACAAAAAAACAACAGGTGAATCTTAAGGACTGAGGGGTTTTTTATGTTAGAGTATTCTGCTGCCATTGTTTGTGGTTCTCTTGTCCCGTCAGAGGCAGGATTATGCAAATCGCATGGATCACATTTATTACTTGATAAAAAAGGCGTCATTATCTCTTCCAACTTTATAATGACCCCAGCCTCTGCGCAAGATGACGTGGAGCAAAATGACCAAGACAACCATATCCTAACGCCTTCAGTCAGTAGCTTTTAACCCAATGGAACATCTGTGGAGATAGTGCTCTCCACCATCAGCACCAAAACGCCAAACTGGGAGGTGGTGGGCCAATACCTTGGTACCTCGGTTACTTGGAGTTTCTCGTTCTGCTCTTCAATCAGACTGGTTATTATTTAATTTTCCTTTCTGTTGCACTAATAACTAAAATACTACTTTTAACAGAAGAACTTCAAGAATGATAATTTTATAAATTTTCAGTAGTTGAACTTGGACTAATATCATTTTATGTGATTATGAAAATTGCATTTCATAGGATGTCAGCAGTAATAATGAAATCAGCTGTAAGTATACCGCAGTAATCCAGAAAACCACATTACTCCCTGCTTCGGGCCTACTGAGATTGATTACTATATGTGACAATATTATCAATAATTAACAAAGGCAGAAACCAAATGATACTATTCTAGATCTAGAGACACTCCACCCAGCAAATAACAGTTCTTGTATAAATGTTGGTTTTTAACTGTGGCCTCGAACTCTAGGCCCTCGAGCACATTCAAGATGATTATCCTCTACCTGAGCATAAAGCCGGCATAAATAAATGCTGGGTACAGACATCAGAGTGCCGGATCAGGCAAAAGACTCGGATGCTGTTTTTCAGGAGTTGCTCACAAAACCGGAGCTACTTGGTCCACAAACACTGACATTACATTTGAAAGAAGAGCCCCATCTCCAGTCCTCATTTGAGGCTGCGCAGTTTAAGTTGTTTTGCTCCACCCGCATTGTCTAAGATAATCTGCCATGTAAACATTTCGATCAAAACAATTATATCAGTAATTTGCTTCTAAAGTCTGAAACAGCCCATGTAAGTACAGTTTACACACTTCACCATGTAGATAATTTTATATTCATTGCAATAAGACTCGGGATTTCAGTGTGTGTAACTGTACTTTATGTTACTACATTTATTTGGCATCTTTAGTCACTACTTATTCCTCCATATTATGACTTTGACATGCAAAATGTATTTGGGATATCATGCAATCCTTCTATATATAAAACACATTTTTTAGAGGAGTGGAACTGTAATGCTTGCAAAAATACCAACGTTACATAATTTCAGTTTTTTTCTTTTAGTATTTTTAATAATTTGTATGTTTGGCCTGTTTGACAGTTTGTGAAATCATTTGTGCTTTTAATCAAGTCTTGTAAAATCCCATTTCCTGGACTATCTGTGAGCTGCAAAGCAGTTACACAAAATGTTAAACAAGCTACTTAGCCAAGGACAGAACTGACCCATTAAGCTGAAGCATGATCTTCCTGAAAGCCCAGAAGGTCACCAGTTGCTTGACAGAGAAATAACCAATCACAGCAGAATAGGGCATCCCTTCAGCTGATCCAATCTAGCACCAACCCTGTAATAAGCTGCTTGGACAAATGACCTATGGGGTCATTCTTTAGCATGGCAACAAAGCTGTCAGTCTACGTTTGCAACACTGGGTGGGTTATGAAAATTGCTTTAATCTTTTCACTGGTATAAAACTATTGCCATTTTGATAATTAATCTCCCTGGCTTTAGAGGGAAAGTCTACGCCTAAACTCACTAATGAATATCTGTCTCTGTTGCCCTCGTTAGGGCTGATCATACACAAGCCTGCAGGGTTTGGACCAAACCTTTAGTAAATACAATTACCTGCTCTACAAATATGCAGACACTTGCATCACTGGGAAACTATTGTGGCTTCTATTCTAAAGAATCTGACCATTTAGTTCTTGCACTATCAAAACAGAGCTTAGTTGTCACCCTTTTGTGGCTGGTGGATCGTACGTAGGGTAGCAGATGTTCTTTTTTTAGTCTATTATCCATTGCTTTCATTTACAAGCTTGTAATAAATCTGCTTTGCAGGGTCAGACTTTAGTTGATTCTAAGCCAGTCCACCCACTTATACCACATAGTCATGCATCACATGTGAAAGAGCTTTGACAAAAAGCTATCAGTTACTACATAAAGGCTCCAGCTGAGAGGACACAAACTGTCACTGTATATTACAGTCAGCAGTTACAGGAAGCTGGCAGCACCCAGGCCATAAGAGGGCTTTCAAGAAAATGAGGCTTCACAGCTAGAGCATACAGTCCCTGAACTGATCTCAGCGTTTCCCCTTTTATGGACATCAAACCATAAGGTGAAATGCTGAAAATCTCCTTTTTTCGCCCTTGGTACTCTCAACGGTTTCTTAGAAGGTAATTCTAAAGTGTCAGTAATCGACAATGGTACAAGTGACACGTGCCTCAGACTGTTTTCTGTGTGCTTTTCCAGCCATACGAAAGGACCCCAAGCAGAAACGCTGTGATGATCAAAACCGCCGAGTGCAGCAGCAACAGCAGTGCGGGACATGTGACTAAGGGTCCGCCACACAGAGAGCGAGCTATATGGTGATTGATCTGCCCAAACATCGCCTTAATTGAAAACGCTATTCCAGCTAGGCACATTGGCTTGACACAAACATACGCACATGCACAGACTCATATGAATAAAAATAAACACTATACGCAACAAGTCTTACATGCACACAATTTTTTTTTCAATTTCTTTGTTTGTTTCACTGTTGGTCTGCTTTTTTGTTCTTTGGTTGGTTTTTTACATGTTGCCTTCTGAAAAAATCCTTTCTACAGCAACACTAAAAGCCTATCTACAGCATAATCTGACTTTACCATCATATTAACAACATAGGCAGCATAACACGTGGCAAACAGCTGGTACTGCTCCTGGTCCACCCCCGTTCTCCTGGCACCATCCTTCCTCCAGGAGGTCATCCCTGTGCATTTCCCTCGATTCATCTCATTATGCAATTCTGTCTTTTTTATTGTTTTTTTTTTTTTTCCATTGCTATAAATATACTTTACAGTGATTCTGGGTTTTTACCCAACACAGATGTCACATCTGACGCTTCCTTTTTTTAATGTCTGCCATCAATGGCAGTGGGTGCCAAAGAACAAACCTTCTTCAAAAGCCTCTCCATGGATTTTATATGAAGCTGGAATTATAGATTAAAATACAAAGGGTTACATTTATTAGTTAAACATAAAAATATAAACTGATAAACAGACATATGTGATGGTTCATGTATGGTCAGAATTATGAATCAGAACATGCACTGCATTAGCAAAGAATCAGAAATCATGTAGCCATTTCATCTTTTTTGGAACTTATTACCTCAGATGTGCAGAACTGTAAATCACTTTAATGATGAATGAGATCCTTTGCTGCTACCTATGGGCTCAGCTGTGTCCTCCTTATATGTTAATGATGTTAATACATGAGGAAACCACATCACTCTTTAAACACGCATTTTTGTTTTGTCATAACAGTGCTAACCCATGCCCCGTCAAACCAGCAGAGTGCAGTCTGAGTGTGAAGTGGAGTTGTTCGTGATTCTTCTGGAAAGGTAGTCAGAAGCGCTCGAGTTTACCAGCGACACCTCTTTCTGTCTGCAAACCGGGATGTGTTTACAAGTGCACGCACCGGGCATCTGACACTTTGTGTGTAACACAAGAGCAGTGTGTACAACACTCGCACCGGCACTGTAGGATAAGATTTGATCACAGACACCTCAAGTGCAAAGAGAGGACAATCCACCTGAGCTGAGACTAAATCTCTGGGATTATTACCCCTAACAAACCAGTGCTTTATGCATCATACTTGCATGACTCCCTTATTCACACGTGGTTGGTAATGTGCCTCGAAAAATTTGATTCTCGCACACAGCAAACTAATAAAATCAGTATTTGTTTGTTCTTTATCTCTCTTTATAAAGAAGAATATCTCTGGCACAGAGAGACTTAGTTGTATTTGCAGACTTTAGACTATAGATCAGGCTCAGTTTGTTGCATGATTAATATTGCAGTTTAACCAAGTAGCTGGAGATAAATCACAGGCCCTGCTTAAAATATAATCTTCATGCCTTTGATGTCAGCACAAATGTATACAAAGACTTTTATGTAGGTCAGGTTCATAAACTGTAGCTTCATGAATATGTAACGTACAGTATAAGATCAGAGGAAGGTGGATAATACCTGGAGTGACAACACTGAATTATTTAGCAGCGAGTTTTTAAAAAAAAGCTGTCAGCAATCGATCGGAAGTCCACACATGGATATCATCAGGTCCGTGTGGCCAGCATTCAGCATTGTTTCAGCTGTCTCAGGGAACATCTAGCAATATTCACTGGAGAGCAACAAGTCTCAGCAATCTTCCTCAGCTTGTCATTACACGATTAGACTAATAGAGCTTATGCTGGACATTAAGTCACATACAGGACAGTTTTAAAGTTTTTTTTAGCTGTTTTCTGGTTAAAGATAGCAGAGATTCATATTTTGGGTGAAATTAGACCCATTTTACAGTGTTCTGCTCCAACTAACAGTGAATTTTGTATGAACTATATTACTATATCTCCTTGCACATCATTGCTTTATTTACACTTGCATATAAAGGGACAGGACCAACATGTCAAATCAGTGTTTCGTGTGTGTTTTTTGGAGCAGGCAGCATGTTTACAGTGACTGAAGAAGGAAAGCATCTCTGGTGGTGCAGATTTTAAAGGACTATAAATCACAAGAAAGGCTGTCACACAGCTATTTTTGTCTGCGTGATTACCCTGCAGACACTGTCTGGTGGCTGGTGTAGGCTGCCACACAGCCCAGTATATACGCGCACGAATGCATGCCTGTTAGTGTGTGACATACTGTCTGTGGGTCTGTGATATATGTGCATTATAGCAGGTACCACGTTTACACTGTATGATACAGACCTACTTTCTTTGGTATTTTGAGCTCACAGGGAACGTAACTTGGTCCTTTTTGTCCTGTGTCATCATTTTTCTGTCCCAATTCTACAGCATGCAAACATTGTATATATTTCTGTGTGGTTGTGGTGGAGATTTAATGAGGTTATGTTGTCCCAGAAACACATATATATGTGTAATGCCTGATTTAAAAAATTACAATTAATTTGCAATTAAAACTTCAATTTTGGTAAAGTATCCAGATAACTAAACAAAAGCACAAAAATGGATTACTTGTATTTCATCTCACTGCTTGTACATGTGGAAGTATGTTTACATAAACTTTACAAAAATAGCCCAGCTTAAAGCAGCCTGTACATTTGTATATCTCTCTTTTTTTTCTTTTTTTTTGTCTAATAATCATGGTCAAGCCCTTCCGATAGCAACTTAGCCAGATGGCAAACACCAGATGTTCATGATTACTGAGAATACAAAATGATTCCCGATTTCAACATCATTAGCAAATAAAAGGGAGGGCGAGGGGTTGAAAGAAATTTCTGTTCCTGCAAAGGTCTCTTGCCCAGATGTTGTTGCGTAATAACTCATTGAAAATGAAAGCTCTGTTGTTTAGTATTGGCTTCCAACCTCTGGAAGCAGCCAGCCAGCTTTGGCTGTATGAAGCCGGGCTGATGCCCACAGGAGGTAAAGCCCCAGCCATCGTTGATGAACTGTCTGTGAGCCAAAGGATGGATGGACTCTCCGCTGCGCAGTGTTTGTAAGCCAGAGATATTAGACAACTAGCTCCAGCTACACAGACATTTAGCAGAGCTGACGTATCATAACATGGATTTAAATGAAAGAGGATACACTGAGCCTCAGAGGGTATTTTGTGTCAGTTACATGCAGGATCTCCCTTTTGTGATAGGGATGCGGATGTCAAACTGCAGCGCAGTCACAATGAAATGAGTAAGTTGTGTGGGGGGAGTTTTTTAGGCACCTTTGTGAAAATAAAAAGGTAAATAACTTGATTATTTACACTGTTTAATTCATATAATTCATAGCACTTTATTCAGAAAGACACAACAGGAGGCACTATTCGCAGTTTTATATCCTCTATCCTTTAGTTCTACATCCATAATTGCTCATGTCCTGGTGGTGTTTGGCTTCAGGCAACGCTGTCCTCTAAAATGTTATTTCTATACGAGAAAACTCCATTTTCAATAGGAGGTAAAATTATATTTTAAAAAAGATCAAGTCACTTTTAAAAGCCTGGAGGTAATACTTAATGTATTTGAAATGAGATCTGCTGTCACTGCAGCTGCTGGCCAAAGTGGTGGGGCAGTCTCATTTTCAGATGAGATTATTTGTCTGATGACGCTCATGGGGAAATTAGATTGAAGCCAGTGTAGTGGTACTGAGAAATGTTGAGAGGCTCGCAGTGTAAGAGCAGACGCACTCAAGGTTATTAGGAAAAAAAATCAAAGGACCCATGGTGGTGCAGATGTGGCGTGCCAGAATCATCATCTTAGTCGACTATTTCCTCGGTATCACTAGAGGACAAGATGCAGAAAAAGCTGAAAAAGCCTGAGAACATAAAGTTTCATTGAAATTGCTTTTCAGCATCTGTTAGGCAAGACCAGAGTGCTGGACTGATAGAATGACACTGCTATTCCTAGAGGCACACACCAAACCAACACTTTAAAAATAGCCATTTAAAATCTACTTAACCCAATGAATTAAACAGCTACACTTGATACCTGTTTTAGAGTCGTATTTTGGTTCATTCCAGAAAGGTTCAGTAGTATGAGGAGATTGTGTTGCCCCTTCAGACACTGTTGAATTATTAATCGGAGCAGTCTGGTTCCCACCTAGTGTCACTTAAATCCTCCTTAAGTTCCCTGACACACCTTGGCTTGTCACTCCGCAGGCCATTCGAGAGAAACTGCCATTAAAGAAGACAGTGGTAAAAGGGCGTTTTCATAACAGCACCAACTCCTCAGTCGACAGCAGTAAATATTAGCTAGTTGATTAGCTGAATTAAGCTAGCAGCCTAGTTGATTCCTACCTGTTAGCCAAAGTGGCTACACCCCAAATAATGTTTCACTCTACTCCTTTATTCCTTAAATTTAAAAGGGTTTGCTATAAAACAAACCCACCACCCTGGATAAATTATCTCTCGAGACCACATATATTTTGGTATCAGACTGTAAAGACTCTAAACTTTTGGTCCGCAGTAAATTTGGTAGTTTAGCATGGATGCTGCCTCAATTGGCTATCTAAAGAACTGCAGTTTTTGGGACACAACAAGTTTGGGACACATTGTTGAGCATGTTATCGCATTTAATGCAAACTTCATAACGTGTCCAATATGTTTACAGACAAATGTTAAAGATGACAAGCTGCAAATTAACCCATGCCGATTCAACGAATGCTACAATTTATCAGGATAAGTGAGTGGGTCCTTAGATCTGTTCTAGTGTCTCCTGCAGGTTCTCAACGGCACTGGGGTTTTGATAAAAGGTCAGCACTTTAGACTGTGTTATGTTGTTGAGTTGTTCTGTTTCTATAAAACAGAGTGTGTATTTGACAGGAAGACTGACTTTACATCCCCTAAACTATTTACACTCAAGCATATACACACAAGCGCATATCTTTCCATGCTTTTGGTGAAGTTTGTTTCTCATCTTTAGGCTAAACTACACCAGCTCATGCTGGCTGTAACTTTATGACAAAGGTCAGAAACAGCATTATTTGTCTAACTAAGAATGGTCCAGGTAATGGGTGTATTTGCAAAATACACAGCTACTTCACAGATGCAGTATTTATCAAATCATGGGTCTGAAATGACAGATAACGCCTTTGTGCATGTGTTCAGTTCCTTCCTGTCACCTATGTGGCACATATCACAACATCCCGACTGTAATTTGGCAACCAGACAAGTACACACACATGACATCACTGATTGAAACTGTACCAGAGTCTTAAGTATCTCAGAGGGACACGGGTCACACCTTGTCTGTCCTGTCCTGTAATGAGAGAAGAGAGGGTGTCAGCCTGTACACTCAAACAAGCCCAGGCACACGTCACATCAGCACATTAACTCAGCGATTCATTGACCCGCACCCAAGTGCCCTTGTTTTCAAAGCAGCCCTCCATTCATTCACTACCGAGATGAAATGGGCTTCTCTGATTTTGGAGGGGAACGGGAGGGGGTGTTAGTGGGTGGAGGATCAGGTGACCAGTCACTCCTGTTTTGCTTCAGTGAGACTATATAGGTCACACCAGCCTTTGACTAATTAAAAATTCAGGATGGGTACCTGCTCTGTTCTCCAGAGGCATGATTTTTTATTATAAATGAAAATAAAATCTATTAAACATCCTTTGCCACCTCAGTCTAACAGAGCAGAAAATAAGATGTGTACACATAACTTGGTTAAGCTTCAAAATTACTGTTAACGTGCCTCACACACTTGTACTAAAAACACTGTGAAAAGACACATAAAAAGGTAATGATAAAGTTACCTCCCAGTTTTGGTGGTCCTCTGATGTCTTTTGTACATCAACTATTTTGTAAAAAAGAAAACAAAGAAAAAGAATGATTTTAGTATATTAATTTTGTCTTAAGCCACCCACCATGAACGCTGCTAGGCAAGCTTCCTTGTAATTCCTTTGAGTAGACTTCAATAATACTTCTCCAGGCTTCCTGGAGGACATTCAAAGCTCTTCTTTTGATGTTGGCTGCCTCTTGTTCATTCCCTGTAAATATGATCCCACACTGCTTCAGTAATGTTGAGGTGCAGACTCTATCTATCCAAGGTGTGCACACTGGTGAAGTGTTTGGGATCGTGCTGAAAAATGTAGTTGCCAGTTGCCAATCGGGTGCTTTCCAGGTGTTTCACAATCTAATGGTGCTTTTTTTGCATTCCATAATATCCACCATATCCCAAACACCACTAGCTAAAATGCAGTCCCAAACCTTGACACAGTCTCTACCGTGTTTTACAGTTGGTTGTAAACACTCACTGTTGTACCTCTCTCTAGACTGGACTGAGAGTGAGTGAAAAAGCAGCCAAAGTCCAAAGAAAAATTCAAAAAGATCTTCAGAAACCCAGGAGAACTATTACTCAAGAACACTTTAAAAATTACAAGGTCTGGCTCCTGGGAAGCAAATAGATAGAAAAACCTCAGTACAGCACTGTAATAATTACTGAACTGTTTGTTTAAAGTAGTTTAAAGGGTCAAATAGTCCACACAACAGCTAATCTGTGGTGGTGCACTGGTTTAAGCAAAGGGCTTCTATTTTTAAGGCATATGAAGTGCATGTATTTGCTCATGAGGTTTAAACTGAAGCTGGTTGGCGGCAGGGACAGTGAAGGGAGAAATGCAAGACAAATCTCTCTGTTCTCAAATTGCTATTTTTATAATGCAATTTTTTTAACTGCAATTTTGCCTCTGTGCACCACCAGTGTGGATTTGAAATCAAACAATCGATTTGTGGATGACAGAGTTTGCAGAGTAAAAGAAAAAAAAAATCAGTCTTGGCTTCCCTTTTGTGATTTGTGATGGATGAAAAATGTGGCTAAATTGGGAGATATCCAAGGGTTCCTTCTGAAACTCAGTGTACATGTTTTGTTTGCACCTGGGCGGAAACAAATGTAGGTGACCTAATTAGAGCGGTGACACGCAAGCAGTTCTTTCTTTTTAAATAATTTCATGATGCAGACTAAATCCATCTGCACTTATGGCTAGTAGGAAAAAAAGGTTTGACCATAACTAGAAGTGCATGAATCCACAGAGCTCTATGTGCTACTGTTGCTCAGGTTTGAAAAGGTCTGTCACTGGAGTCATTTTAGCTCATCCAGGTTGTCATCTATTTGTACTGATCAAATTAGCAGAAACACAGTGACAGATATTAGCTAACAGTGATAATGCATCATCAGCTATGCAGGATCTGTGTTTGTGTGTGTGTGCATGTGTGTGTGTTAATGATCTCCCCTGATTCTAATTGATTTCTTGAACTTGGTAGATGCAGTGGGAAGTGCAAAAATCAGACTGCCCTCCAGTGGTAATAGGAAGTACTGCATGTCTACAATGTTTGATTAAGAACATTTAGAAAAAACACGACAACCGCTACAGCATTAAGATCACCTTTCCAATCTTGTGTTGCTCCACCTTATCATACCTAAAAGATATCAGAAGCAGTTTATATGAGGTGGATGGGGGCACACTGTCCTGCATTTGCAAAGTTTAGCCGGGTTATCTAAGCAAGGACCCAGTTTCCAATTATGTCACATCACCGGCCAGTAGTTTTCATGTTTTAGCTTTTTGGTTTATAACATATAGTAAGATAAATTGTTTCTTTCGGCACAGAGTTCAGAGTACCTTTCATATCCAGATAATCCCCTTTTGGCTAAGATTACATTGTTCCAGCTTGTAATTCCAGACAGGATATTTTCATTTGTGATTACTTATTGTAGTCTAATGTCCTTTTGGGTCTCCCTAAATGACCCCGGCCTCTACAACCATCTGCAAAGAGAATTAAATAGAAAATACCTGAAATGACATCTACCTCCACACAGGAATATCTATTAGAGTAGTACAACTGCAGCAAATCTGTGAAACAAGGCCTTGATGCTTTTTTGGTTTTTGGTTTTTTCCTGCCCTGCCTTCTCAAATTTGCGGACCTGTTAGGTTGATAGATGGTGCTTTTATTTATATCTGGCGAGGCTTCTCATGAGAAACCCTCCCCCTCTCAGCTGCAGGGCTGCTGACTTGAATTGTGCCTTATTGGCCACACAGCACACAGGGAAAACAGATGGGTAATAAGGTCAGAGCAGACGTACCTCACACCAGCACAGACAAATTGCAGACGCACCAGCTGTGCTGACTCAGGACAACATTAGACCCAAGGGAGCCGGATTAAGATCTCTTTTTTTGTACAATCGGGAAGCTGTTGCTTTCTCTGTTATTTTTTTCTCAAGTAGAGGTTAATGCAAATGAAAATGAAAGAAATGACCATATTTTTTCAGTCTGTTTTTTATTCTCGTATGAATAATGCAGTCCCACATTAACACATTATTTTCTGCAAAGGTGGAAGAATTCAGATCACGCACATCTGTCAGCTATTTTCTGCTTTTTTACTTTTGAATTCTGAGAGCCATGAAGTCTGCTTCCCTTTGAGTTATTCATCCATCTCCAATCTGACCTATAGTGACTTGTCTCTTCTATGTCTTGCAGTCTAATATCTACCTGTCTAGGTCAATCTAATACCTACCTGTCCAAATTTTGGACTTGTTTCAGGGCACTGTGGCCAGTTTGCTTGAAGAAGCAGACTGACTCAGCCTCTTAAACATGCAACAAACAATACCTGGACCTACCATACCTGGGCTGTGGTGTGCTTTGCCCATAAACCTTGCCAACACTTTTAAAAGGAACCATTACACTTTCATTCCCAACTGTTTGGTTTTTGTTTTTTTGTTTTTTCTTTTAACTCTTGGACTTTTTAATGAAGCAGCTTTGGTGCAGCTGCTCAATCAACCAACTGTCTGTGCTCACAGCCGAGGCTGTGTGCCTGTGATGACCAAATTAGGGATATCTACTCTCACTGACATCATACAGACCAAACATTTAAAAATTGAAAAATAAAGAGGTTCGGGCATGGTGAGCTCAGTTGTTTGAAACTGTGGCCGGGTTTAATATGACCATCCGCTAGCGCACCAGTAAATGTGAGAGCAAAAAGACAGCTCAGTAATTTTGTGTTTCTTTTGAGTTACTTGTGTTTTAGCTTGCAATAGAAATGACTGCAGGAAATAGCACACATTTTAGTATTCTAGCTCCCCCATTGACATTTATTGTTTACTTAACATCATCTTTATCCCAGAGATTATTCTGTCCTAAGAAAAACTGGTTCATCATGCAGACACAGATGCACCATCCTCTATAGTGGCACTGTTTTTCTCACTATTTATTACAAATGGCCAGAGATCAGTGTGCTTACACAGTTAGTATTGTGAGTATGTTGGCAAGCTGAGCTCAGGCACTGCTATGTTTAAGTCACTAACTTGTCTGGACTCTCGTCTTGTTGTAATGACCGAACCAGTTTGATGCCATTGATATTTGGGCCTTACACAGAAAAAATATTTTCTATGTGATAAACAGTTAAAGAAGATTTTTATAAAAATATTTTTAGGTGCATCATTTTCAGCAGAAACCCTCACTGGAACTATTTTTTGTTTCTTACTGTACTTTTTTAATGCCCCATAATTCTTCACAGGATTTATTTGTTTTAGAGAAAGTTGACTGACTACACTTGAAACTGTGTTTTCAGCTAGATTCTGTTACAAATGTGTAGCTTTATTCAGAGCTTTGGAATTCTTCTTGCAACGGGCAGTGGGAATTGTTTTTCAATTCTGTTTAAAAAACGAAGTTTGTTATCCTAATCTAATAATCTGATTAACTGATTAAACACATCGGTCTCAGTGCAGTTTAGCAGAGCTGTCAGTCAGTTACCTTGGAAAAGGTTACATAACTCACAATCACAATCATGGATGTATGTATTTTTATCCATTTATTTATTTGTACTTGATTTATATTGCATTGGCATGTGTAGATATTTACTGCTACCAAAGAGGTTTGGTTTCTGGTGGCATTCGCGTGCATGCGTAACACTCTGTCTGTAAACAGCTCGAAAGGTTTTGGATGAATTGTGATAAAACGTAAACCTGTAGGGATTTAAAGCTATTAAAATTCGACTTGCATCCACAAACGTTCAACATCAGTTAAATTATTTATTGATTAAAAATTGACCCAAAAAAGCCATAACTTAAAGTTTGGTGGGTATTGTCAACATATAGAAAGTACTGTTTAAAGATTTAAAATATCATCTCACATTTGACCTCTGACCTTTTCTTCAACTTCAATAAATTGATCTGAAGCTAAAAGTGATAATATTCCCATATAGAGCTTTTTAAACCTACATTTCTCACTGCCTTCATTTGTATTGACAACACACAGGCATACAGGGAATATATGGGGATTCTAAATATCACGTTACTCTGGATCGCTTTCTCTTAAAGGTCAAACTTTCAGAAAATGTCTTTTTATCTCTAAAACTATTTTTAAAATTCTATCGCATATGATATATGTCAATTCTACACATCACATTATATTTTGCATCTACATTTAACCTTTTTACTGATCTCCAAACTTTTTAAAGTGCATTTAAAGACAACAAAGATAAACAAACACAAGAGACACTAAACCAAACCAGTGGTAACCAGTGTAAACCAGTTTGTTTTCACTTAATTAATACATCATATGTGCATTTCAAAATCTGAATCTGTACATTTGATCTTTTGTTTTTTATTCCTACATTATTTCAACTTGAAAATGTTATTTGGACACCATATTCCTTATTTAAACACTCTTTATTTTACAGTTTTACTGATTACAGTATGTTTCAGAGGTCAATAAATTATTACACATTTTCGAACAACAGGCACCTTAACTCCTTAACTGTGGCTTATTCACGTAGATTTTTAAAAAATCTTACTGTTTTCCCTGTAGTAGTTTTGATTCAGAATAAGCACTGCAATAATTACAACATCTGTCACAACTGGAAATGAAACTCAAATCTATGCATATCTTTAAATTAACCAACATATAAACATCACAACCGTATAAGTTTGGTGAATAAAAATCTGTGTTCAGTGCATAATGTGCATGGCATCAGAGAGAAACATTCACCACCCCGTTGGAGTCTGGAGTTTTCTGCTTCAGTCCTCGGTGTCAGAGCTGTCTGCTGGGTCGGTGTTGTGAGTCAGCATGTAGTTGTCCATGTCAATAGAGGGGCAGTTGTGAAGGGAGTAACGCAGGCGCTCAGCGAGGATGGCCTGGCTCGTGTAAGGGGGCAGGCGAAGAAGGAAGAAACAGGTCTGAGCGGTTGGAAGTCCGTTGATGGGCTAAATATGAGCAGCAGAGAGAAAAAAAAAGTAAACCTTAATAATCTTACTCTTGGTATTTGTTCATGTAACCAGCTTCGTCACCTGGTTGTGATCTCCTTACCCTGTCCACCTTGATGATCTGGAACTTCTGCGTGATATCAGCCAGGTTGGAGGGCAGCCTGGACCTGCCAGAGACGAAGCGTAGGAAAAGCACCCGCTCCTCATTCGTGAACTCCTCCAAGCTCTGCCAGAACCAGCAAATGAGCTGGTGGCTCTCGGTGATATCGCGGTAACGCACCAGCTTCTTTAGCATCTCGACGGAGACTTCTGGCAGGCCGCAGACCAGCTGCTCGAGCTGCAGTGCCGTCAGCAGGGAGAGGAGGGGCACGGGGATGATGGTAGACATGCCCTCTCTCACTGCTGCCACCTGGACATAACAGAACAAGCTCAGCTTTGATACTTCTGAGGGACGAGAACAACAAGAACAACAAACAGGGTGAGCAGCGAGCACTAATGGAAGCTGGCGGGCAGACCGGGGCACAAAAAATGAAGCAGAATTCAACTAAAATGAAACAAGCAAACACAAATAAACTGAACTGAAACAAAAATGTACCAAATAAATGAAATACAAAACTCTACTCAAAAGTTTTTGTAACATAAAACATTTACTCTTAACTATAGGCATAAAATAAGCGACCTGATCAGTATGATTGCAGGCTGCATGCTCAGATACATTTTTTTCATGTTAACACTTGACTACATTTTTGCCAGTCACAGCCAAATCATCCCACAACACTTCAAACCTGGGAATCCATCTCATGCAGTCTGTATTCCAGAGCTCTCTCCACATATTCAGTCCGGTTGCCAAAGGTCAGAGAGATGTTTTGACCTCCGGGAACCACAGGTACCAGCCTTCCATCCGCACTGTGGGCCATGAATGAATCCAGTGGGATCATCTTCAGAGGGAGATAACACAGAGGAATAATAATGGGAATAAGGTGAAGGGTTGAGAAATAAAGGACTTGGGAAAAAAACACAAAGCTCAGGAGGAAGGCGTAAAGGAAACATTAATATTAATTCATTCTGCAATAACCCAGTTCACACAATATCTTACCACATGGAAATTGTCTTCAGTGATTTCACTGTTTTCGAGGTGAAGGATGCCTTGGAGGTTGCGGTAGGTGAGCAGGTCCACCTCCTCCAAGTCAGCTCCCCCGAGTGGCATCGAGCAAAGCTGCTTCCACACCCAAGGAGCCAGATGAAGGTCCAGAGGTTTCTTAGTGCGGATGGCCACTGCCATCAAGATACCCAAGAAGCGAAACTGGACCATGTGATCATCCGAGTGTGCCGCTGGATTAAGCAGGAACCTGTGAAGATACTCAGTTAGTACACCAGGCTGTGTGTTCTGTTACACTTCTAAAACGCTCATAAATGTTTTTATTTTTTTATTTTAAATGTGCACCTGTCAGTGTTACTGCCCACGTCTGCAAAGCTATTGGGAGTATGAATCAGAAGATCCACCACACCAGACTGCAGCTCCTGGTGTAAACACATTACCATTTATCAGTTAAAGTAAAGAACGTTCCAGCCTGCATTATTAGCAATCTCTGACGTTAATGTGCGGCTTTCATCCCCACCTGGCACATCTCGGTGATGGTATCATCAAACACTCCACCAGCATCGTCAGCTCCCTCTCCTACCAGCTTGACCTTCCAGGCTCGTGACGGCAGCCGCAGCTCCAGAGGATTCAGGCTCACGACCTGCTTTGCGATCTGCACGAAGATGGGTTTGCTCGAACGCCCTCTGCAGAGGAGTATGAGTGAGGGAATATGAAGGTTTTAATGGGCACACAGAACAAGTAACAGGTCAAAACAACAAAGGTGCCAAACAAAAGCCCTGAAATTCCATTATTAATCCTGGCCGGCCAATTGGAAACACAGCAAGCTGTTCTGGCCAAGTCCTGTTTTTCCACCAGCTGGGTCCTGAAGACATTCACATGCTGCCAACACGCTGAATGTCATGGTCATTCTTACCTTGTGGAAATCCGTTTTACAGTGATCTGAGGCCCATATGTTTTGCCCTGGGTCATTGTTCTGCCAATCGAGCGCACAAGAGGCAGAGTGTTGACCTTGGGTGATAGAAGGCCTCTGAGCTCCCCTCGTATAATGGCTGTTGTTCCTGAATTATAGCGTGAAGTGGACACCTGGATATAAGGATGGAAGGGACAATAAAAAGGAACAGATGCACAGTTATTGCCAGGAAGTATTTAGTCCTAAGAATTACTCTTTTAACACATTAAAAAGAGCAAAAAAGGGGATTACAGGTACCGGATTTTTGGTGTCCAGGTTGAGCAGCCTCCAGGATTTGTACATGAGATCAGAAAAGTGGTAGAGTACCCTGAGGCGCATGCTGAGAACATCAGGGCTACAGTCTTTCAGAGTGGTGTACTGGGGAGGGACTGACTGTGGAAGGCCTAACTGGAAATTTCCAGAGCCACCTGGAGATAAAAGTAAAACGTGCAGTACCAGGTGTGTTCCCATTCATCCATCATAGTGTGTGCAATGTAACGCCGTATGTGTCTGTACCTGAGTTCTTCATCGAGGTAGAGGGGGTGGTCCACGCCGAACTGTGGCAGCGGCCAGCAGAGATCTGCCTGATGTTTTTACCCTGGAGGGCTGCGACAAGCGTGGGCTCTTTCACTGAGTTGGCGTGCCCAAGGCCAAGCTGGAACACACGCATTAAAACACAACATGGCAAGATGTTAAGATGTGCAATGTAAGCACAGCCTGTCATTTTCAGAGCACGCCGATTACCTGTCCTTCGCTGTTGCAGCCCCAGGCATAGACGTCTCCAGTGGAGGACATGGTGAGCACATGCTCACAGCCCACAGCAATGTCTTCTATAAACAGTCCTTCCAGGGACGGCACCACCTGGGGGCAGGATTTGTTCTTCAGCATGGAGTCCGGCAGGCCAATCATACGCTCTGAAAAAAGTAATGCAATTTTTTTGGTAAGTTTTAGTTTCCTTGGTAGCAGGAAGTTTAAATTGTCTTGATGTACGCTCAATCATTCAGGTAAGGAAGCATTTTCAGTCTCCCACTGAAAACATCCAGATGCACAGAATCAACTTTTGGGGATCTAGGGAAGCTTGCAAACAATATTTCAACCAATAATGCAAACACTGTTGGGTTTACATAACATTTTTGAATTTGACAGTAAAATGTACCTTGACCAAATGTGTAGACATGTCCATCACAGGCCAAGGCCACAGAGAACTGAGTTCCACAACAGACCTTCTTAATTCTCTTATTGCAAAGTTGCTCAACTTTCTTCAAACAGGAAAAAAAAAATAACACAAACATAAACTTTTTGTCCTTCCAGGATTCCTAAAAGTGAATATTTGGTAGCGCTGACCTACCTGAGGGTAGTATTTTGCTGTGGAAGAACCAGTTCCCAATTTACCATAATCTCCATCTCCAAATGCCCACACAACCATGCCATCAAGAGACACCACCAAAGTGTGATTGAGACCACATGACACCTGAGAAACGTAACCAAAGTTTGATTTTTTTCAGTATAAAAATTTACATTTAAAGTCTTTTACATTCAAAGCCAATGCTGTCCATGATTTACCTGTCCAACATGATATCCCTCTAGTGCAGCCACCCTTTCAGGAAGCATTTTGTTAGATGTCGACCTTTGACCCAGACGGCCAGATTCACCACTACCGAAGGTGAACAACTTCCCATCTGCTGTAACCACAGCAGAATGCCTGAAGCCACAAGCGAGCTAACAAAGCAAAGCTGTGTTAAATTCATCTATGTCAACAAATATTTGTGTTTAAATTCACTCAGTGAACTTTGAAAATATTCATTTTTTAAAGCTACAAATTAAGAAGCACTGCAATCAAACAGTGGCTGCATTTAATAAAATACAATAAACTCATGATTAACTTTATTGAAAAAAACATTAAAATATCACATGACAAGTTTGGTGCAAAGACTTCCTCGATACCTGAACGACCTCTTCTCCTTGCAGCGCCTCTATCTGTTTGGGTCTCCTCTGTCTTTCACTGTTGCCATGACCCAGTTTTCCAAAATCTCCGTCTCCCCAGCTGAATACCTCCCCAGTCTCAGTCAGGGCCATCGAGTGTCCGTCTGACCCGCAAGATGTCGCCAGATGTGTCACCACGTACCCTGCCCACAGACAAGTGTAAATTAGACTGATACAAATTTACAAATTAGAGGAAATTAACAGTTAGGCCTAATTACAAGCGAATACATCCAACTGCAGTACTACAAGGAAACTAGTTTTCCTTCCAATCTCTTGAGGACAAAAAACCCCAACAAAAAACCAAAACACTGAGAGATTCAAAAGCAGACCAGCGCCGACTGGTTCTTACCCCCTTTGGGAATACTTTACCTTGAAAAGCAGAGATAATAGTTGGAACATAGAGATCATCAGAATTCCCTTGGCCCAGTCTGCCATATTGTCCTTCTCCTACAGCCAGTACAGTCCCATTGGACTGGAGCAGAAAGGTACAGTTCTGACCACACACAACCTGAAAGACAGTTGAATCGCCCAAAAAAGTGAAGTAGCATTATAAAAGAGCAGCAATCAGGAACAAAGACTGCACCCTGAGTGAAACAGTACCTGCTGTGTCTGTAACAGAGAGGGTGCCAGTGTAGGCATCATAAGATTGGTTCCCATTCCAGCCAGCTGCCCGAAACGTCCATTGCCCCACAGATACACCTCACTCTTTCCCCCTTGTTGCCAATCCTTAGAGACACAGGAGGGCACACAGCACTTTCAGTCAATCGAACAGCCTAATGTTTGTCTTTTTCGTTTCCTTCACACCTGAATTGTTTTTAAGAATGGCACAACTATTACCTCCGGTCTACTGGTGGCCCATGACATCAGCTGCTCATCCATCCTGAAACTCCACTTGCTATTGTCCTAAAGGACAAAGGAGAGCATAAAGTTGCAAGAAGTCAATACAAGAGAGACTATAATATAATAGAGACAAAGCAACAGCATCAAACAGAATGTCCCTGCTCACCAGTGCCTTGGCAATTTTATTGTCCTGCACATCCTGAAATTCTGAAACGATGAAGGCTTCAGGGAAGGCAGTGCCACTGGCTATAGCCTCAGCGCTGCGCACTGTGGTGGCGTAAGTGACTAGCCAGGTCCACTCTGGAGGGCAGGAGTGAGCATCGGGGTAAGTGTGGTGTGGCGGGTGTGGGTAACAGCACAGGTGTTTCTCCAAGGACAACCCAACTGTCAAGGAGGCCAGGCTCTGCAGGAAGGCACTGTGGACGAGCTGGTCGCCAGCTCCCACATGGGTCTGCAGAGAAGACATTCGAAGTCATGTCTCAGTTGTAGAACATGAAACAGCTCCAATATAGCTTCAACGTGCAGTTTAAATAAATTACCCGCTCATAGTTGTACTGCTCCTGCAGCAGCAGGGGCAGCCTCTCCAGGAAGACAGCCAAACAAGGTGCCCGATTTAGACCCGAAATGTTTTGGCTTCTGAGGACCATACGACAGGAAGCTAGCACGTGATTTTGGTTGATCCAGTCAGGGGTGCAGCAGATCAACAAAACATCCTGGGAAATGACAGAACAGATATTTTTACCCAAGCAGCATTGAGGGAATTAAAATGATTATAGATGTTAATGTTATTATAAATATAGAAATAAATGAGATATACTAGCCACACATTAGGGCTTTGAGTGATTCATATTACCTTTGACCTTCCAAAACAGGCAGCAACCCCCATGTTTGGTATCCACGTAGTGCTGACAGCTGAACCCAAACCGGTAACAGTTTGTAACACCGAACCATCCTGTAACAAGCAGAAAGAAACACATGGATTACAATTTTGCAGTGAATCACGGCAAGCAGTTCCTTCGTTACCACACAAAGCAGATGGACTTAATAATTAGGGATGTTGGCACTAATTTAAGAGGCAAACAGAAATAATCTTTTTTTTTCTGACCTGTAAGGACCAGATGTTGAGCAGACCCCCTATCCCGCCAGACACTAGAGCTAATCCACTGGAACAAAATGAAAGGGACTTCACGGCCATAATGTGGCCATGAAGTACAAATGCACACTTTGCACTATCCTGCTGTAAAGAGAAGAAGAAAGACGATTTCATAAGATAAAACTGGTTACACAAACAGGTGATTTTATGAAAGCAATGAAATAAAATTAACAGCACCAAAGAGCTTTAGCAGCAGATCCAAACTCACCTTGGTCTCAGTGTCTCTCTCCTGGCTCATGGAGCTGTTCAACATGCTGGGCAACGATACAACAGTGCCCCCCTGTGGTAGTGTCCAGACATACACAGAGCCATTCTGACAACCTCTGTCGAAACACACAGAAGAAAGACAGAAATCAATGATCCACATGAAACCTACATTAATTTTTCTTATTATTATTCTTCTCCTTCTCTAAAATGTTACAAAACTGTATTAAACATACGCGGCCAGCATTAGTCTGGGATCAGGTGCTCTGCCAGGGAGTGGACACCATTCGGCAATGTTAACAGTACTGGTGTGGAAGAGATTGTGGAGGGTCACCCAGGAGCTCCCAGAGCGTCCCAGTACCTTTACTACCTCTGACCTCCCCAAACAGAGCAGCAAGTGTCCTGTGGGGTCCCACTTTAAGGAGCACACGCTGTCCTATATCGTAAAGAGCAGGGCAGATGAGCAGTCAGTAAGCCTCTCATGTTAGGAAAGTGAAATCATGTGGCACAGGAAAAGATAAAAAAACATGACAGATGACTTTATATTTTTTTAAAAGAGAACCCCCCCCCCCCATAAAACTGCCACAATATCGAGACCAAATTTTCTGCAGTGCTCACTAATACATCGCAGTTAGAGTGAGTGTGGATGGCAAACCTGGAAGAGAGACAGCACTACGGGCTGCTCGTTCTCATAAGTTTCTGTTGTGGACAACAGGATCTTCCCACTGGGATAGCCCGCTGCAAATGCTTTGTCCTCACTGTGCCAGGCTACACACTGGGGAGCTAGAAGACATATGAGGTTATTGCACGTCTCTGCATGATGAGAGTTTACTAAGAATATTTGATAGATATCACTCTTAAGTCTGTAAGTCTTCATAATTTATATTTGTGAATTTAGAGCAAGCAGGCAGTTAAAGCAGGAACAGGTTAGCTGTGTCTCAGATTCAACACCTGTGAATATATTGATTCAATTTTGGTCACCAGCTTTGTTTTTAAGCAGCAACAGTTGTGTGTAAGACTCCCCTTACCCTCGTTCCTGTGGCAGGCAGTGAGTTCAGTGCTCCTCACAAGCAGGTCTGTTTCCTGCATTGTGACCTGCAGCCAGCACAGTGAGCCATCCAGCCGTCCCACCAACAGGCTCTCAGCGGGTCTATTCTTACAGGCTGCAGACTGGTCAAGCACCCACAAACTGAAGGCCTGAGCCCAGCAAAGAGCAGTGACCCGAGAACCCTGGTTCTCCACGTGACAGAGCGATCCTAAAAAGCAGCAGAAACACAGTCACATGGGCTGAAGTCTGTGTTTTGTTTGACAGGTCACAGAATAATGTGCTTTAATATTGTCAGTCGTGTCATATTCATCTGCAGAAAGTGAGAATTTTCTCGACATTTTCTCTATTAATTTAATTCTTAATTTATTATTATTATTATTATTATTTTTTTTTTTTTGAAGGAATGTAACTATCAGGCATTCAAGCTTGATATGAGGCATTACCAAGCTTTTTTTAGTTATTTTATCCTTTTAATTTTAATATAAAATGCAGAGTACTGAAAGAAAGAGTTCTTCATTAATCTGACATTATTATAGAACTTAAATATAAAATTTATGTTTTTATTATTAGCTGCAAGTAACTGTAAAATCTGAAAAACAAAAGACTTGTAGGAACTACCTCTAATGTTCATGATGTTGATGTGTTTGTTCTCGGGGGCAGCCAAAAAGTTCCCCCCTGTACTCCAGTACACAGGAGACATGAGATGACATCTGCCAGCCCTCTCACTGCTTGATCGGTCTGTCTTACTGCAAGTATCAACGGGAAAAAGGATACGTTACAGCAACACCAGTCCATTCAGTATAATTTAAACTTTATGAGCAAGTATATCAGACTTTGAAATGTAAATTAAGGCTTTGTTAGATTTGGTAGTTAAAATGATAAATCTGTGTATAAAATGCAAAACTACAAAAAAGTATAACCTGGTAATACAGGAGAAGGTGGTCTGTAGCTCCACGGTGTTGTGGCTAATGCTCCATAGCTGTACCACTTTGTCCTGAGAACATGTAGCCAACAAACTCTGCTCACTGCTCCAGGAACAGCTGGCCACCTAAACAGAAGAGAAACAGTGTAAACGTACTTTTAATTTACATCCACTCATCCATCCATCTTCTTAACTGCTTATCTAATTCAGGGCCACAAGAGGATCGACTCTATCCCTGCTATCACAGGGCGAGAGGCAGGTTCATCACAGGGTTAACACACAGAGACAGAATTACTAATCAACCACTGAGCATGTCTTTGATGTGGGTACCTGGAAGTGAACCCACACAGGCAGAGGGAGAACATGCCAACTCATTTTACTATATACTTCACATTTACCTGGGAAATGCAAGATCCCAAGCAGTATAAAGTAGTATAAAGTCATAGTTACAGCTGTGAGTGTAATCATTTATATTCTAAGTGGTGTTTTTTTGTTTTTTTTAGCAGCAGGCCTATGGGAATAGAGAAGATTAAAACTCAATCTTTCCAGCAAAACAAACCACAAAACACATCTTACACAACACACAAATAAAACAACAACAAAAAAAAAAGGATGCACATATGACTCACCTTGTTATAATGTCCTTCCAGTCTCTTAAGAGGGCATTTCCGCAGGTCACCAGCCAGGTCGCTGTATGTTTGAGGTCGATGAGAATTGTCCCTTCCTGTGGCAGCCAAAGCCTGCACCAGCTGTTGTGCTGCCCACTGGCGGTGTTTACTGGTTAGTCGAGCAGAGAGGACACATGCTGCCAATGCATTTGCCAGCTCCAGAGGGCTAACTTTGGCACTGAGGTGTGGCAAAGAGGAGGGAGTCAAAGAGGAAGAGCCCCCTTGGTTTCCTGCATCTGAGCCAGAGGGGAGCTATTTTAGTAACAGTGCATTAAATCATTACACGCAGTGCATCCAATATAACAAACAGTCTCTCTCTCACCATTAGTCTCGTGTTCAGCTTTGTCTGGGGTGTAACAGTGATGGCTCTTTTCAGTGAGCAGGGACACCAGACTTTGTGTGACCAGGAACGTTGGCGGCGTCTGGTCATGATAGTCCCTCTGCTGCTGGGCTCCCGGGTTTGCAGCTGTTAAGCTGGCATTCAGGCATGCTCTTTGCTGTGGGTCACTGATGGCTCCAATATTAACCCCTGTAGCTGCTGCCATCAGGTCCTAACAGAAATAACGTTAAACATACGTTCACGTTTTTAGGATTTCTTGAAGTTCAGGCAAACCATATTAATAAACAAATATTGTTTTGATGTTTGTGTTGAGTCAAACAACAGAGTAAAGTGTTGTAGTTACGAAATAAAAAAAATAGGATTAAGTTTATTAGTATTTGTATTTGTTCGGCATTTTCCGGTGACTCATACAAAATACTGGGAAACTAATTTTTTACTTTTCTCTTATAACTTGAGTTATCGTTATCTATAGACCACACACAGCTAGGTCATAAATAAAGATTTAAAGAGGACATCCTTTACTGCATGTCCATGGAGGCTATAATTACTTAAACCTTCAACACACCAAAATTGCACACAAGACTGAACTGAACCTGATTTTAAACAAGATCACATGACATTATCAAGCTTTTAGAACTCAAAACCTGAATTATCTATAATCAGCAGACTGACAGGAGAAAACTAACCTGAGTGCATATCTCCACCAGCTCTCTGTAAGCAGTAGGACTGTGGGACACCACGCTGCCAATGGCTGAGGTAAGAAAGGTGAGGCAGGTGGAGTTGCTGCCATCTGTTGCCAGCCCTCTCATACTGGACCGACCGTCCACGCAGGTGTGAGCCCTGCCACCTGCCGCTAAAGTCATCAAACGCACCAGAATACGGATGTCTGCCAGACCCAAGGACTCAAGTCCGTTAGACTGGCTACTGACTGATGCACTGAAGATGACAAAAGGAAAGGACTCATGAAACCACTCAGCAAAAGAATATATTTTAAAAAAAGGAATACAGAAAATGTTGTTGATTTTATAATCATACTAACCTTGAGGCAGTCTGGGACAGCGCTCTCATCACGATGCTGTAAGCAAGCAGAATCTGGGCTGTGGATGTGACTCTCCTTAATGCTTTCAGTCTATCATGAGAGTCCCTCAGTGATACTGCCTGCTGTCCGAGGCTCAAAGAGGTCCTCTGCTCGACAAGGGCATTCCCTATTGGGGAAGAAATACGTAAAAACATTTTAATTAAAAGGAAAAACATGATTTTGAATGGAACGGTAAAACCTAAAAACACTTATGTAGTGTGGGTGTGCAAGATATTCACAATCCTAGATCCAAATAGACAGCTGGAAGTACTGTTTGTGTTTCAGATGTCGCGCTATGATAAGTGAGCGATGAATCACCACCCAGCAGTGAATAAAACTAGGTTTTGATCCTGGGGTCTTGCTGCCAACATGCACAGAGGGAATGTGGGCGTGTGTTACAAGTCTAAAAACTTAGCAAACCATTCACCAAAATATAAAAAACAGTGGACAGTAAGCTTCTGAATATTTATGGCTTGATTCTATGTGAATGCCTGGCAGTTTATGTACAAGTCTGCAGACACATTTTTTTTTTATCATTTTGTTTTTCAGTTCTGTACCTGTACCTGTTAAAAGACATCATTTTATGCATCAAGGTTCTGTAATTCTGTTTTAACTTAAAAAACTACAGCACTTGGTTCTTTGTATAACAAAACAAAATGAAAAATTACCTTTGGGAACTGGTGCTCTTGAAGGAAAAGCTGAACTGTAAACTAGCGCTCCAAGTGGATCTGGCTCTGTAAAGGCAATGGGGTCTGGTACCAGCTTCTTCTCAGTCAAACCGAGTGGTCTGAGCAGGAGCCCAAAATCTTCCAGTCCTGTCAGTTTCTCTGTGTCATACTCATCTTGGTGGCTCATCTCCCAGTCATCTACACAAGCAGAAGGACCATTCATATTGTATATTCATTATAAAGTCAAAGATAATTGTTCTGTTGTACCTCACGTTAGATAAAAAATACCTTCCATACCATCAGATGTGCTGTCCATCTGGCCAATTAAATCTGATGTCAGGCCTTTAATCCTAAAGCAAAAAGTAGGACACAACAATGATGAAAAGTGAGAAAAAGAGTAAATCCAAAAGGTTTTCTTCCTTACATTACATGTGGAGCATGTTGCATGAGTCTACCATTTCCCATCTGTACATTGTCTCCTGTACCTTTCATATTTGGAGTTTGGATTGCTTGCATTTGCAGCCAGGTACTTTTCCCTGCAGGTGCTGCAGAGGAGGTAGAAGGGGAAGTTGGAGCCACATTCCCCTTTGAACCAAACATCCACGTAGGCCCCAGTGCTGTCATAGCCCTTACGTGCAGCACTCTGCCCACAGCCTGGGTGTCGCCGCTTTATGTGATTGTTAAATTGCAAGGTGAGGGTGTTGCACAGCTCACATTTAACCATCTGACTGTGTTCCTCTCCAGCCTAAAAGGGGCATAGTAAAATGCATGTAAGGACAGTAAGAGTAGAGCCTAAAAAGTTATGCATGTGGACTTGGACTGTCAAAAAGCATAAAAGTCAAATCTTTGTTTAACTGGACTAACTTTGCATATGAATTCAGTCACTTATATTTATTAAAGTCTTTAAAGAGATTGCGATAGATTAAAATGCTATTTTTTGATGCACATTAAGTGCTTATGTGTCACCTCCACTATCTGGAGTGTGTCTCTCTCCAAGCTGAAGAATGAAGGGGTGAGGAGGTCCTCGTAACTTTCTTCATGGTATGGATCATCCATGTAGCCAAGCTCTGACTCTTCCTCAGCAGAGTAGGGGTGAAACTCTACCTGCTCCGGCCAATCACTGACAGTTGTGTGCTGTTGATACAACTGGGGGAGGGGGCTGGGTGATGGCAAGTCTGAAAATAAAAAATTTCGTTAGAATTGAAAATACAATATATTATTGTTGTCCGCAGCTGATCTTTGAACATAGTTTAAATGTTTTGCATTTCATTTTGATTTTTCTCTGTGTCTGACCTGCCCTTCGGAACGAGGTCCTCTGAGTGGGGCCTGAGCGTCGCCGCCGGGCCGGAGGAGGTCTGTTCCTAGTGAGGTGGACATCCAAGAAGTTCTCCCTTTCTATCCAGTCGAGCCCGGGCAACAGGCTGTAAATGAAATAACCAAGGCTGTCAGTGTACTCATTAAATGTACTGAATGTACTGAGTGTATGTTCATTGGACCCCTCACCTTTCAGTGGTGTGACTGGTGGGGCGCTCAGGACACTGAACTGTCTCTGGCCCATCTGGGGACGGAGTCTCAGGGGCCCCCTCTGGTCTTGGTGACTCAGCTACTTGCTGCTGCTCAGTCAGGGGGTGCTCTAGCATCCAGCTGGCCAACACCTCAATGGTTTGTGAGTCCAAGTCACCTGCTACATCTGGGGGAACCACAGGGAAGTTGAACTGTCAGTTCAAAAGGAAAAGATGCATCACAGAGTGCTGCATTGCTAATTCATGTCAGACATCACCATGCGACCACTACTGTTTATAGTCTGAGATCACCAGGCACATCTGACAAATGCAGGTGTGACAAGAGAGTGAAATCTGTGATATAAAGGGTGAAGGTCTAAAATTTAGATGAAAAAAAAGGTGGTGCCAAAAATGTGACAATATTCACATACTTTAAGTTGCTTACATGCTCATAATGTATGTGTACCATATGAGAACAAAATATTGTGAATTGGTCCATTTTTAACAATGCAAATCTTAAGTGAAGATGAGATTTTTATGAAATACTGCAAATTAAAGAAAGTGAACTGTGCAAAAACTTTTCCACAAGTGGTGAAGAGAATCTGAAACCGATCAGTAAATCGTAATGCCGAGGTGGGGAGCCACTGAGGTGCAGATTGTTCACAAAAAAAGTCTCAGTTGATGTCCACCAATGAACAGCAACACGAAAATCCCAAAACTAGAAAACTGAACTTCTTATCAAAGAAAATGCATTTTCTCAATCAAAACGACACTTATCCTATTTTAGATACCACAGGAAGGTTGAAACACGCAGTAAAAGGACAGATATTAAGAAGATAAAGCACATGAAGCAAAAATGTTGTGGCATCAGACACACTACACAAAGCAGTACCTGCTGCCTCCATGGCCCAGTAGATATGTCTCATAGAGAATCCCATTTCTAGCAACCGACTGGTGACAAACATTTGTGTCCGTTCTGGTGATTGAGGAGATAAGAAAAAGTGCACAAAAGAACAGAAAACAAAAACAAGCCCACAGCTCCATTTCGGGAAGTATATGTGTAATTTAGCAATTGTTTTTATTTGTTTATGCTGCCTCTTACAAGTTTAGATTATGAAAGGCCTCCTCATCTTATGTAAAGAACTCCACTTTCTTGCAGGCTTGTAGATAATAAATGATTAAAGTTGCAAGTCAACTAGCCCTTTAATCCAACTCTATCCCATGATATGAAACACAGAGGAGACCTTTAGTCTAAAGGACCTAGCTCAGAATGCCACCAACATAAATGACAATGAAAAACAAAGGTGCCATTCAAGCATGTGAGTGCATGCATTTGATAGTATTAATATCTGACTAACAGCAGAGCAAAACACATGCTGTTTTGAGCAGCAAGTCTGCTGTGACCAAAGGCTAAACATTTATAACCATGCATAAGACAGACGATTCCAACTCAGTTACTACTGATCTACTGTGTTCCTTTGAATAAACTTCAGGGCATTATTAACCTAATTATCACATTATAGTAATAGTATGAGGACATCAGAGGGAAAACTGAGACACTAAGACATTTTCTTTTACATACGCCATTATTGATCAGAATCCTTAAAATGTGATATTTTTCTTAAATTAGATGACTTTTTTTCTCGTGGGTTTTTTCTCCCCACCATTGTCTCTGTGCTCATTCTTACCCAGGCTGCTTCTGGCCTGTGTGCTGCAGGGACCGGGTTCCATGAAGCTAGTCTGCTGTTCTGTGAAGGCATCACAAGAAGCAGAGCTGGCAAGGCTGAAGCAAGGGTGCAACACAGGGGGAGTGCTAACCAGTCCCGTAAGCGTAGGGAACCGAGTTAGCACCATGTGCCTAGAGGAAGTGAGGATACAGCATGTAGAGTAATGACAAAGCAGAAGCAGCGCTGCACCAGTAGGGTTACATTTTCAATAGACATTTAACATATTAAGTAAATGAAAGGATCAGTTGAGCTTTATTCATTCTGATTCACTGCTACATATATGAAAGTCACAGTAAAACTAATTATGTATTCATCTATATTAACCTATATCATTCTGAAGTCTTTGGTCAAAATCTTCTCCTTCTTCTTGTTAAAACAAGCAGAAGTGAGGGCTTTAAATGTTATCTGCAGTTTTAACACACGTGACTAGAGCTGTGTTTCTGTTTGCCTCTTGAAAGCAGACGTAACACTGACACTACGGTCAGCTGGTTGAGTTAGAAGAAGAACAAGCAGGCAGAGCTGCAGCCTTGGTTAAAGAGAGTGCGGGCAAAATCTCTCACTCATTTTTCCATATACATCCTAACTCACCCATTCCCTGGACTTCAGAATAGCTGTTGCTGCCAAAAGACACAGGTCTGCAGCAATCAGCAACAACATGGGGACTGACAATAAGACTAATTATAGTGATATTTGTCAGAGAAGTTACCACACTTGGTGTTTCATGTGGATTACAAAATAACTTTAAATCAAGTTAAAATAACATACTCACTGGAGGAGGCTGATGGGAAGGAAAGGGTTAAAATGATCAAGGCTGTCAGCCTGAAGATTTATTGGGAGAGAGGATGCCAAATCAGTGTTAGAGGATGAGGCAGAGGCTCTGTTTGACTGGCCAAAGACGGCAGTGCCTTCGGAGCCCACGCTGTACAAGGACACAGAGCTCGAGGACTTGGAGATGGGCTGAGAAGACAAGTGGTGGCCTGATTCTGCAGGAAAAGAAACCGTGAAGGTTTTATGACTCCAAGTGTCTTACTATACAAATGTTTCTATTTATTTATTTTTTTAAATTAGTGGCGACAAGCACAGGTAAACTTCAAGCCTAACAGTAGAACCGGGTCAAGTTCATCATAAGAAAAATTCAAAGTTAAGATACAAATATATTAGGTCTGAATAGTGATCATTAACATACTACAATAGTTTTTTACCTTGTAGCTATAGTCTGTTTAACATAGTAACTATGGTCTTTTATTAAGGCTTAATGATTAAATATTTATAGCATGTAGGTTTTGCATTATATATTTTCTATGAAGTGTTTTCTGTCTGGTGAATATAAACATTGACATACCCTTGTTCTCTTTGTCCTCCTGCAGTCCTTTAACAGCTCCCTTGTATATCATGACTTGAACTCTCTCCAAATCAGCAAGAGACACAGTCTGTTTGATGGGGCAGTGTCTGACTGCCCACTTCACCATGCTCTGCACCACATACTGCAGCACCGATCTCAGCTCAGCACTTTCATCCCACTGTTTACTGCCGGCTTTAGCTTGGTCACAGTTTGGACTGGACAGGGAACTCCCCGAGGAGTTGGGGGGCTCATGTTTTGGCACTAGAAGCAGATCTGACAATTTCTCACAGCTAAAAATGACAGTCAGGGATTTCAAACCTCCAGTGAGAAGGTATGACACTCTGAGTGCCCTAAGTTCAAGTGCAAAGGCATCCATTTTGGAAGTCTGGAATGTCTGCAGAGGCTGAGCTTGAGAGGTCAACTCCTGCAGGTCAGTGATCTTTGCTGCATCTTTGGTTGAGGATGGTGACGAGACGCTCTCATCTTTCTGCTCCTTTTTCCTTTCATTTTCTGTCAGCCACGTGGCATCATCTTGTATGTCTTTATCCAGGTATTCTTTGATGTTCTCCCCAGAGTACTTCCTTCTCGGGGGCACGTGAGCACCTAGCCAACCCTGTTCCTCCAGCAGCCCCATCAAATAAATCAGATCTAACAACACAGTTGGTTTGAGGCCTCCCAGGCGGGTGACATCACAGCAGGATATGTCACAGGGATCCAGTGAGATGATCGGCGTGTCGCTGGGTGACCAAGAATTCATGGAGCTTAGTTATTGGGAAGGATGGGAAGAACCCACAGATACAGCATGGAGTGATACCAGGACGGATTCAACAGGGATTAATGGATTTAAGAATGAAGAGGAAGAAGCAAGAAAAAAAGTAAGATCAGAGGGCTAAATGATGAAAATAAAGTAAAAATGTTAGACAGACTGTAGAGAGAGTGAAAAACAAACTAACAGAAAGGGAAAGAGTAGAATCATACACATGCTGAAAGGACCAAGACAAGAAAATATAAGAATCATTTCATGGAGGTTAATGAGAATCGTCATTTACGAAAAAGAGAAATAAATTCATCAGAAGTAAGTGGGAATATGATCTCATTTTGTAATACCTGACAGAGAGGTCTGCTTCTTCCCACTGTAGCTTGGCGAGAGAGCTTCCTTCCTTTAGAATGCCAAGAAGAATAGCTCGACGCCCGCTGGGTTTGTGCAGGCAGAGGCCTCCAGCACGGAGACCACCATCGACTCCTCCAATCAGAGCAAATACCGGCCACACTTCAGTGCAAAGAGCAGCCAGCTTGGCCTCAGACAGAAACCGACAGTGTGACAGCACGTCCTTTGTGTGATCACCAGTCAGGTCTTTGTCGTTCTCTTCCTTCTCATTGTGTGACGCACTGAGGCCTGCAGGGGAACATAAGACACTGACAGTAAAACAAAGCGTAACATCCATTTGGCAAACAAGTGCCACGCACTCCTGGTATCCCACTGCGAGTTGATCATGAAACCTTAAACCTGAATAAAATCCTAAACAAGTGAAAATGGACTTCAAGTGAATTTTGATAATAAGGACAAAAAAATTACAAATAAAGCATAAACATAAGGGGTTAGTATTCTTTTTGAAATAAATAAATAGACCAGTGTGGGGAAAGCAGCTTGTTTAAAGATTAATTAATACTGCAGTTGGTGTACATCACTACATTTGTATACAGATTCAAAAACAATTACAGTGGTCGCTTGCTATAACGCGGTTCACCTTTAGCGGCCTCGCTGTTTCTCTGATTTTTTTGTATGGACTTTTCCATGGGGTTTTTTGTTTGTTTGTTTGTTTTTTTTCCAGCGCATTGTGTTCTGCGTCCTGATTGATTGACAATGGTCTACACCCAATCTCGTGCTGTGTCTCTTGTACAGTACAGAATGCGTTCAGCTTGTCAAATTTACAACTTACAATCTTCGATCGCTAGCAGTGTGACTCTGAAGTGCTGTACTGTATGTTTGTAAGTTTCCTCCAACAAACACAACAATGTCCACGAAACGTTTTGCACCTGCGGGTTCCTTTGGTTTCATTCTATAATACTGGACTTATTTTTCTACGGTTTGAACTTTGAGAGTGATTAAACAAGAGAGAAAAGTGTGAAAATGTTCATGCCTGTCTGAGAAAAGTGTATAAAGTGTGTAGTGACGGGTTTTACAGCCTTAAAACATCTATAATAATTGTAAAAAATAAAGTTGGCTACTTCGTGGATTTCACCTATCACGCATTATTTTTGGAACATAACTCCCACGACAAGGGACCACTGTAATATCTGAATTAATGCCTATCAGTCTTTCTCCTTACAGATAAATACAGACAGATGAATAGAGAGTTTTCTATACTAGCAAAGTGTTACTTAACTTTTTAAAGAAAACCTAAGTTAGGTGTGTTTAAAAGCGAGCAAGTTAAACGTGACCGCTGGGCACGCTGTCTTCTCCCCACTGTACTATCATAATAAAAGATTAAAAACCTAAAAGAAAACAGAGGTAGAATCACTATTTAAGGGGGTAAATGACCTGTACTGAAGTTTCCTGAGTTATCCTCTCTCAGCAGGGGACCAATGAGCTCCAGATGGGTATGAATATACTGGTTTATGTGCGGGGACCACTGGTCACACTGGTGGAGCCGACGCAGCAGCTGCACTGTTGACTCGAGTAGCACAGTAGCCCGGGGGCTGCAGAGAGGGTCTCCAGGAAGCAGACTGCTGGGCATGCCTCTCATCTGGAGATCACTCAGAGCTACCTGTGACGAGTACAGAATTTCACGTGTTTGGGGGGTTTTGCAGTACAAAATATTTTTGAAACATATTGTGCAGTATGTGAAACAACACAAGTTTTTTTGCATGTATAGCCCAATGCAGCTATTATCCAGTAATTTGGATGTTAGGTCACAGCACTGTATGCGTAGCTGCTTGTGTTCCCAGATATTTAACCTTACCCATGCTTATTATAAATCTGATTCAAATAAATAATAAATCTAATAAATCTGTGCAGTACACCGAGTACCTTCTCTCCAGGGTTACTGCTGTAGAATAAGACACAGGGATACAGTTCATTAGCGACCACACTTTCAAATGCCAACTTTGGCTCCTAAAAGAAAAAGAAAACAGGCAGACAAAGATTAAACAAGAGCACAGGACTCAATCTGAGGAATACTGACAGTAAATATTTGACCAAACCTTGTCATTCTTAGCAAATGATACAGTATGAGCTTCCATGTCCAGGATGCAGGTGATGGTGTCACCCTGTGTAAAGGAGGGAAGTGTGCGCACCAGTTCCCCTCCATGGTAAAGGTTGCCACTATAAGCACGATACAGCCACATATCTGTAGTTGTATGGTGGTTGTGATCTCTAACTGGCCAGCGAGAAACACCAACACAGGTTCCCTCGTTGCCTCTATTCTCTTTGGTAATGTGGAACTGTGGAGAGAAGCGGCATAATGTGGTAAATTCTAATTTGTAAACTATAATTAATATTTAATATAACAAACTTTGAACTGTGTAATTGTGGTCCATGTACAAAGTAAACTAGTACTCACCTTCCATATAAAACAGCCAGAGGTAATGGCAGTGGTTGCCAAACCGTAGCCTTTCCCTCCAGAACCATGTGAGAGGATGTTCCCGCTCTCCAGAGAACAGCACATTAGTTTGTGTGGGTCAAAGGAAAAATCTCCAATGGGAATACATTCATCATAGCTGCCAGGATTCTACGAAACAATGGATTTGATACATAATTAAACATTTGATAAAATATTAAACATGTATTTTATGTATTAAACACTTAATTTATATATTAATGTTGTTTTCTTTGTTCTTTTTAATTGCATTTACAGAAGTTTGTTGTGGAGTAAAAAAAAAAATCATTTTGGGATCAACTTGAAATACAGGCAGATGTGAAATGTAAAACTAAGATCAGAGGTCAAATCTTTATGTTGTGGTGCAAACTACAATGTGGTATTTGGAAACCACATACTCCAGTATCATTTCCTAAACATTGCCAGTACAACGAGGCAGTAAAATCTGAAGGATAGTCTTAAAGATCCACAGACTTTAAAGACAGACCTTGAAGAAGAGGTCAGAGGTCCAAATTAATGTTTATATATAACGTTATATAGCATTATTATAACTTTGACCTTCGGATTAAGCCATTGACATCAACAAGGAGAGGTCAGAAGTCAAATGTGACATGATATTTTAAATCTTTAAACAGTACTTTCTGTATGTTGACAATACACATCACACTTGGAAGAATGGAAGTTTTAAGGCTTTTTAAAAAACATTTCTACCAATAAATCGTTAAGTTGACCTTGACGATCTTGGTGGATAGAGGTGAAGTTTCAATGGACTGTTAACATGACCCCTCTACACCCCCGCAGCTTTATCAGAATGAATTCCAAACTTTTCGAGCTATTGTGTTCATAGAGTGACACGCACAGGTGCAAACACTACTAAAAACATAACCTCCTCTGCAAAAGTAACCTTAAGCAAATATTGCAATATAATGTGTGTCGATGAAAAGATGTTAATGATGAAGTGTTTCTGCATACAGAGGGTGGTAACTGCTGTGGACAACACACTAAGACAAATGAGAAATCACACATTAATTCTAAAAAAGAAAAAAAAGAAAAAAAAAGAAAATTTTGAAAAAAAAAAAAAAAAAAACTAGAAGTACATGACTGAGAGTTAAACTGAAAATAAACAAAGACAGGAAAATCCCATTTTCATGAAATAATAAATATAATAATAAAACATTATAGAGTTTAGTTTTATTTGAATTATTAAAATTCATTTCACAATCCTGATGTAATAATTTTGATAATTAATCATACTTGTACATTTCTATCCTCTGACACTTTTCATCTCAGCCTACCACAGAGAACAGGCCCATCTGTTCCATCGAGTGGCCCCACTGTTTTCAGTTTCATTGCTGCCAGGAAAGCATTTCATTTTGCCGTAAACAGCATTTCCTCTTGGATTACTGCTATCCTTGGCTATTTTCAACAGAGAAAAAATGTAGGCACTTTTTGACATTTTTATGTGGCTTTCGTTTGGCTTGATGAAAAATTTAATAGACTGCAAAAATACTCAAATGTGATCTAATGTTTTAAATACAAAGATGAGGATTGTTTATGCAACAGACATGATTTCTTTTCTGCAAATCAAGACAGTATAAAACACAAGCAAATAAAAACACACAAGTTTAAGGGTGTGTAGTATTATTTTGTGTAACCGTTTCTCTCAAAAGGTTATCAGTCTACAGTGCAGGGAAAGCACAGTTAAAAAAACAAAAAATGATTCCTATCACTTCAGATCACAGTAAAAACACAAATAATAAAACGTAAGTGAGACATACAGAGAAGTGCACATGCTTAAGATGAGCCGATAAGAAGCTGCAGCTTTATTAATATGTAATGCAGTACATGGTGTTCATAATGTCTTACCCCTTTGTCTTTTTCAGGCATTTCTTCATGGTTGCTCTGACTTAGAGGCTCCTCCCACATATAAACAGACAAGAGCTGAAAGAGTTGTTTAACAATCTACAAGAAAACAGGGAAAAATACAAGTGGGTAATCCTGCATTCATCACCTTTAACATGTCATGCCAACTTGGTACTGTTCAGAACACTCAAATATTCTTGACCTATTTTGTTCAATTGTTGCATTTACTATATTTACATGTTTACATCATACCTGTTCAATGTGAACGGGCTCAGAACAAGCAGGTAACAGTCGTTCTAAAACGTGGAAGGTCAGAAGCTTAGTGCGGAGGTTCTGGAAGCGTGGAGATCCTGAAGAGCAGAGTTTTGTGATATTAATTTTAAAAGCAAAGTGCAGTCTTAACAGTATTAACCTCCTAGGACCTGGCGTCCACATATGTGGACATCACATTTTGGGTTATTTAGACCAAAATACTCAATTTTGCTCTACAAGGGCCCGAGGACATTATACTGCTACTGTTCTATCAAAATTTGAAACGAATATCCTCATATGTGGCTCTTATTTTTCTTAAAAACAAAAATAAGGTAAAAAAAAAAAAAAATAAAAATCTGGTAATTCTTTGTTTTTACATTCATCGGGCCCCAATATCAAAGAGAAATTAAAAATTCATGCTGTGGAAGAGTTCGGGTCTTAGGAGGTTAACACAGATTTTTTTTTTTTTTTTTAATTTGCCTTACCTAAAGAGCACTTGTGTGAAATAATGGCCATGAGTGGATCGATCCATCTTATAAATGTAGAAAGTCTTTTCATTACTCTTAATGACAGTACACGCCTCAGAAACACCAAGAAATCCGCAAGCTGGGATTCAACTACTTTGCTGTTTTCTGCTCCTAAAACAACATAAAGAGAAGGAAGAACATGCTCAGAGGGGTGACTTGATGTAATGGTTTTACAAATGCCATATCCGCCCTTTATTATTTCTAAATTTGCCCCACCGACTAGATTTGTGTAGGAGTCCACATCGGTTTTCTCGGCTGTTCCCATCTCTGCTATCTGTTGCTGGTGGAAATTGTACAAGATGTTCTGGAGCTGCTCACACATCACCTCCATAAGGGCCTGGGATACATCGATAGGCAGCAAATCCTCACACGAGCTATAAGTACAGGTTAAATTTTTATGAAAATTTTAGACAAGGGTAAAGAAAATAAAAGAATTAGTAATTTATATATACTTGGTTTATTTATTTATTTATGTTTTGATAACCTCTTCATTCTCACCTTGCAGCTACAGTCAATATCTGAAGCAGGCGGGCACAAGCGAGCCTCACAGCTCCACCTAATAGCACAGATCCAGACGCTGTAGCTGCAAACCAGCCCTGGTTGATTAGCACACAGCTGTTGTTGGTCAGCGTGGAAAGAATTTCCAGGATGCCACATTTGATGACTAGCACCAGATCCACAGGCTGGTAACAGAAATTCAGTGCAAACATTGTGGCAAGAAGAAGGTGCTGGCAAGAACCTGAGTGTGACAGAGACAATATGTTAAATATAAATATCAAATATATATTAAAACCTAAACACTGCAACACTGTGTAAGAAAAAACCTACCTGGATGTTTTCTTTCAAACAGGACTCTCTGTTTAAGAACACGCACCACCTGCTGGTAGAAGGTGTGGGCTGCAGACTGTAACTCTCTCTGTGTATCCAAAGAAGCTGAATGTGTGCCACACTGCATTGAGAAAAGAGGGGAAAAAAGACAGCAAAATGAAGCATGGCTACAATTTTCAGTGTCTTTCTCTTCTCCATCCAGATTAGAAAGCATATTCATTACTTCTAAACGTCTTTCCATATAACTATAAGATGTACCATGTAGTGCTGAGTCTCATAATTAGCAGAGTGGGAGCCAATGATTTGTGTTCCTAAGGCAAAGCATCCAGACAGGAACTGCAGCTGCACAGACTGCAACAAAGCAGGAAACTGGTTGGATGCTGTGGATTCACAGCTCTTTTCTTCCATCTTAGACAGAAAGGCTGACATCTGACACAAGGCCTCCAACCGCATCTGATCAAAACAGACAGAGTTTGTAGATCATAAGAGACTTTCAAGTTCCTTACAGAACACCATTTTGGGCCCACAACAAACAGAATTAATTAATAATTTGTCATAAAAAAGAAAAATTTGAATTACCTCAGCCCGCTGTTGTTGCTGAATAATGGCAAAAGTAATAGACTTTGGATCTGCTGGACTACAACTCTGACCAGGGGAAAACACCATTGAGGAGGGCGATAAATGGGCCAGGCTTCCACAGACAAAATGAAACACCTGGTTAAGAATAGGCAAAGTGTTGTTGCTGTAGTGGGACATGGTGCTGGACGGGCTGATGCACTGTCGCAGGCGATCCCAAGCATCTTTCATTATCCCCAAAGAACACAGAGGTAAACCTAGAGCAAAGAGAGGGTCTTGTATGAAAGACTATAAAACATCTCATTCATTCTCTTAACATCTTTCTCTGGATATTATCTTGACTTGACAGGCAACAAGCTATTAAATTATTCAATATTATTAGATTATGCAGAACAGTTAAAACAGTCAGGCTGTCATATTGATCAAAAGGTTTTGCCTAATGTGATCAGTCTTTATTTATTCTGCCTGCTACAAATTCTTATGTTATTTTTAAAGAAAATGTTGAAATACAAATCCCCAAGTCCCATTTTGTGCAAAAGAGGGTTACCTGACAATAATTTACCTGACAAACCCAGACTTCAGCTGTCTGGGTTTGTGTTTTTAGTAGAACAATCAGTGTCTATACCATCTCTTAACGACAGCGTACAAAAGAACTGCCTGAAAATGTAGGTTATAACATAATCAGACTATACAGTAGATGATCTGAACTTTCCACCTACCCATTTTATTCCTTGCAGATCCAGAGGTGTTTTTGGACTGATCAGACTAAATGAGACATAAGAGCAGTATATTAATACTGATGACGAGCTGTAAAGCCAAATTCTGTTAGAAGATTTTGACATTTTTACAATATTGACCTGTTTTCTTCCACTGACAGTGACTGTAAGGGATTCTGCCGACAATTTCCTGAAAGTTAGATGTTGTGGACAGTTAGTGCAAAAACTGCTAACACAGAACACAAATACACTAAAACAAACACACACTGCATACCACAGTCTTTACCTCCCTCCAGTGTTCACAGCCTGAACGTTCTCCCTTTCGCTGGGTTCCACCCAAGCAGGCCTGACCCCCAGCAGAAGGAAGAGGCATCGGGACACCACCAGATGGCAGGCAGCAGGGAAAGACAAGCTTTCCTCAGATTCCCCATTCTTCTCCCACTGCTGCTTGGAATCAGGCTCTCCCTCAGGGCTGACGGGGCTCTCCACGCTGCTCTGAAGGGTGGAAGTGCCGAATGACTCGTAGACTGTCACATTCTGCTGCACTTGCATGGCTTCCCGGGTGGCCATGAATGATTCTAGGACTTCTGCAGGGACATCGAAAGATGTGTGAAAATAAGATGTGTCATATTTCTTTCTGTGTGTGTGGCTGTGCTGTTTACTAGAATAAGAACTAATACAGTTTGCATTTCTAACCTGACAGGTAAACACGACTGCCAAATCTGTCATCGTCTGCAACCTCTTCCTGGTTGTGGTTTGCTGCGGGTGACGGGGGCACCTGCACCTCCCGGCTACAGTGTCCTACTGATTGCTGCTCATTATCCTTCCCCACCTGCTCCACTGAGGTACATGGCTCTTGCCTTTCCACATCAGGACTTTGAGGAGACTGAGAGATCTGCAGTTTAAGTAAATGCTTTAAATACATATCTGTAATTTTACCTGATAAAAATGATCAGATTACTATAAGTTAAAAATCAATTAATGGACAGAAATGAAGCCAATCACAAACATGCAGCAGTATTTACAAAAACAGACATTTTAGATAAACTGTTTGCAAATTTGTTAAATGAAATCAGGATTACATATATTTAATTATACTGTAATGGTACCTGTTTGGTAGATGCTTCTACTTGTGTCATCCTTGAACTGCTTTTGAGGGTCAACAGAGCACTTCTGATTTTATAAACGGTTTCATAGACATCAAACAGCATCTCACAGGGCTCATGGCTGTCTCAGCAGAGTAGATAAACACAGTGGAACAGGTTATACAATAATATACACTGAGGCAGAAAGAAAAAGTTTGACATACTAGAAACCCCTTCAGTGTTGTCCAATAGATCTTTGACTGCTTCAGTAAACTGACCTGTCCTGCCAACAGGCCTCACTCTGCAGGCCCGTGTGTTTCAGGAGAGCAGCCAGACAGCAGCGGCACACAATTTGCAGCAAACAATCACCTGAAGAGCCTCCATTCTCCCATTCTGCTATCAAAGCAATCAATACAGATCAATTTTAAAAAGACACAAAGAAAAACTTTCCACATTTTAACCAAAATTTAAAAACATCCATACAAGATTCTCAAAATATGAAGTTAGTTCAATATAAGCTGTATTATTAACAATATACACTTTCAAAATTATACACATAAACAAGCACAAGTACCTTTGCCGTGAGCATAATCCTCCATCTTCTGCCATATGCCACCTGCAAGTCCTCTGGATGAGCCCAGTGCCAGTTCCAGTAAAGTCCGGGTTTCTTCAGTCAAGCTCAGCTCAGTGAGTCTGGCATCAGTACTGCCCAGCAGCACTACCTCGGTCAGCCACGTCATGCTTGAGTCTACAGATTAAAGCAACATGTAGAATGTTAATGAAAACTGCTCAGGATTAACTCAGACTATTTTCTTTGTTCTTTAAGAATAACGATAATGATACCTTTCTTTTAAAAAGGTCAGGCTTCTGTGTGGCACAGTATCTTAAATGTATATATTTTTATCGTGACTAAGGCTACGCTCACACTGCAGGCAAAAGCGCATCAAATCCGATTTTTTTGACCCTATGCGACCCATATCCGATCATGGTATGACAGTGTGAACGGCACAAATCCGATATTTTCAAATCCGATCTGGGTCACTTTCGTATGTGGTACTGAATCCGATACATATCTGATGTTTTAGAAAGAGACTGCTGTTTGAACGGTCATGTCGCATTAAATCCGTCTTTTACGTCACTGACACAAGACAGACGCCAATTATCAGCGCCCGAGAAGACATCGCGAATGCTTCCTGGCCATCCAGTGTCGATGTTTTATTTGTACTGTATAATCTGCAGATTCTGACAGAAATCTGCAACTATCCTCTGAAGCACCGCTCCTCTCTAAAACAGCAATAAGGATAATTATTAGGTTATTTACATTATTATGTAAATAACAAAATAACTTAAAGCAAAAATTGGGAAACGTAAAGTCCGAAGTCTTTATATTAAGGGCCATCAGTCAAACAATATTGTATGCTCTGGGTCTAAACAGAGCGCGTTTTGTGTGACGTCTTCTTTTGCGCATGCGGGACGCTTTGAGGGTTCACACTAGAGCGCGTTTGCTGTCGCATTTTATTTGTAGTGTGAACAAGCAGACAAAAAAATCGGATTTGATCAAAAAATCGGAATTGAGCATTAAGACCTGCAGTGTGAACGTAGCTTAAAACTGAAACAATTGCCGTGACTGTAATATCCTCTTGGTCTGGAGCTATTAAAAATAACTAATGCCATTTGGCACAGCTAAATGAAGGCTTTTATTATTACCAAACCGATCATGGTAATATGGTGCAAAATAAATCTTGCATTAAGGATTTACGAAGCATTTGCACATGTGAAAACCTGAAGAGCCAACAGCATGTTTTCCTACCCAGCTGTTCAAAGTCCATCTCCAGGCCATTCCTGAAGAGGACATTTGATAGCCAGACCTCTGACGCCTTCTCCTGGAGGGACAGCGGCGAGCCTTGCAGCATACCACCGAGGCAGCGGCCAACTGCCAGCGCTACAGACCTTTCCAGGTCCAACAGCCAGGCCCATCTGCACTCCTCCTCCTCCTGCGGCCCAATGCTTGTGTTTTCTTCACTTTTATCTATAAAAGAGATCACTTGAGATTGTTAGATTGCTGCATTATTACACTAGACCAAACAATGCTAAAGAAATAAATGTCCAGCATAAATCTAAGGGGCATTGAGCTTACCTGAGCAGGTTTTCTGATCTTTCACTCCTAGTTCTTGTTCCTCCAGCAAGACAGTCTCTGGCAGCAACCTGTTGAAGTCATTGAGCTGCTCCAGCAAGCCCAGTAGATGGCTCAGCAAAGGTTGAACTGTGCCCAGGGGCAGCAGGAGCAAGGAGTACATTACTTGGCACAGCAGGCTGCCAGACACTGAATTGTATAACACCACTGGGACAAGAGGTGAGAGGAGTAAAGGGATTAAACTAACTGAAGTGATGATAAACATAAACAATAAATATAGCAGCCAAGTAGAGATTAAAAATTACTTTTCAGATATATAAATGATTAGAAGGGAAGTGACTTTGTGTTTTTTGTAAATAAAAGAGCAGCAGAAAATCCCTTTTTAAGTGGTGTATCTAGGTGAAAATAGCGCACACTTGCCAAACACCAAAACCATTTTTCTTACCTTGCAGCTTTTTGATGATTTGTTTGTCTGGGGCAATCTCCTTTAACAATTTGGTTGATCTCCTGAGGGTCTCAGTAGCACAGGGAAGCAGCAGGTAAAGATGCTCACGAAGCAGTGCTACACTGCTGTCATCCTACAGAGCCAAAATTGCAAACTTAAATGCAACTGCAATACTAAGAACACTGGGTAAAATACTAGGTTTGGTATGCCAGCACATTGTACCCTGAAACATTTAGAAATGTGTCATTCGCTTTCTATTGAAGTGCTCATTTCTGATGAGGTACCACTCATTTTCCTTCACATTTGGCAGAGTTCCTTGTTTACCTCGGGGCTGGAACTGATGTAGCAATGAGCAAGCAGGTGTTTGTGAAGTCCAGAAAGCAGCTGGTGAAAGTGAGAGGGAGGATCCATTTGTCCCTGACTATCGCCAACAAGCTGCTTGTCGCTGTTTTTTTCCAGTTCCCCAAATTGCTGCTCCTGTATGAAGATAAAGACCAACAGAAAGCATTAGGAAGAACAGGAACAAAGGATCAGTGTGTGAGATAGCTAAATACAAAAATAGATGATTTGAAATTAAATGTAAACATAGAAAAATATATATGTGAGTCGGGCGGCGGCCAGGAGCGGAGGTCCTGGCGGACCGATTCCCGGCTACCAAGACTGGCAATTGGAACATGGAATGTCACCTCTCTGGTGGGGAAGGAGCCTGAGCTAGTGCGTGAGGTTGAGAGGTACCGGCTAGATATAGTCGGGCTCACCTCAACGCATGGCCTGGGCTCTGGAACCAGTCTCCTGGAGAGGGGCTGGACTCTGTCTCAGTCTGGAGTTGCCCCTGGTGAGAGGCGTCGGGCTGGGGTGTGTATCTGCCGAGTGGCAGTTCAGAGTACCTAGCCTTCTTGGAGTCCCTGGGTGGGGCACTGGAGGGTGCTCCCCCTGAGGACTCTGTTGTCCTACTGGGAGACTTGATCAATTTTGTAATCGTATCACCAGACCTGAGGCCATATGTTCTGGACACTCGGGTAAAGAGAGGGGCTGAGCTGTCAACTGATCACCACCTGGTGGTGAGTTGGATCAGGTGGCGAGGGAGGACGCTGGACAGACCTGGCGCGCCAAAACATACAGTGAGGGTGTGCTGGGAATGTCTAGCAGAGGCCCCGGTCCGCGAGACCTTCAACGCACACCTCCGGCAGAGCTTCAACAGTATTCCAAGGGAGACTGGAGACATTGAGTCCGAATGGACCATGTTCAGCACCTCCATTGCCGAAGCCGCTGCACTGAGCTGCGGCTGCAAGGTAGTTGGTGCCTGTCGTGGTGGTAATCCCCGAACCAAATGGTGGACGCCAGAGGTGAGGAGGGACACCAGAGGTGAGGGGAGCCACCAAGCTGAAGAAAGAGTCCTACTGGGCTTGGTTAGCCAGTGGGACTCTGGAGGCAGCTGATAGGTACCGACAGGCCAAGCGGAATGCGGCGCGGGCGGTGGCGAAAGCAAAAACTCGGGTGTGGGAGGAGTTCGGAGAGGCCAAGGAAAAAAACTTTTGGACTGCCTCGAAGAGATTCTGACAAACCGTCAGGCGACTCAGGAGGGAAAAGCGGTGTTCTACCTGCACTGTGTATAGTGCGGGTGGAGTGCTGCTGACTTCGACTGAAAAAATTGTCAGGCGGTGTAAGGATCTCCTCAATCCCACTGGAGTCTGGGGACGAAGGGGATGACCCGCCAATCTCTGGGGGCGAGGTCACTGAGGCAGTTAAACAACTCCTTGGTGGCAGAGCCCCTGGGGTGGATGAGGTCCGCCCCGAGTTCCTGAAGGCTCTGGATGTTGTAGGGCTGTCTTGGTTGACATGTCTCTGCAATGTTGCATGGAGATCAGAGTACGGGAGTATGGGGTGACTGGCCCATTGCTACGGGCCATTCAGTCCTTATACGACCGTTGCAAGAGCTTGGTCCGCATAGCCGGCAATAAGTCGGACTTGTTCCTGGTGGGTGATGGGTTCCGCCAGGGCTGCCCTTTGTCACCGATTCTGTTCATAATTTTTATGGACAGAATTTCTAGGCGTAGCCAAGTGGCGGAAGGCTTTCACTTCGGTGGTCTCAGGATCTCATCTCTGCTTCTTGCAGATGATGTGGTCCTGTTGGCTTCATCAGGTGATGGCCTCCAGCTCACCTTGGAACGGTTTGCAGCCGAGTGTGAAGCGGTAGGAATGAGAATCAGCACCTCCAAATCTGAGGCCATGGTCCTCAGCCGGAAAAGGGTGGAGTGCCCACTCCGAGTCAGGGACGAGACCCTGCCCCAAGTGGAGGAGTTTAAGTATCTCGGGGTCTTGTTCACAAGTGATGGGAGAAGGGAGATCGACAGACGGATTGGTGAAGAGAGAGCTGAGTATAAAAGCGAAGCTCTCAATTTACCGGTCGATCTACGCCCCTACCCTCACCTATGGTCACGAGCTGTGGGTAGTGACCGAAAGAACGAGATCACGAATACAAGCGCCGGAAATGGGCTTCCTCCGAAGGGTGGCTGGCCTCTCCCTTAGAGATAGGGTGAGAAGTTTGGCCATTTGGAAGGGGCTCAGAGTAGAGCCGCTGCTCCTCCACATCGAAAGGAGCCAGTTGAGGTGGTTCGGGCATCTGACAAGGATGCCCCTGGGCGCCTCCTGGGCGAGGTTTTCCGGGCATGTCCCACCAGGAGGAGACCCCGGGGCAGATCCAGGACACGCTGGAGAGATTATATCTGTCGGCTGGCCTGGGAACGCCTTGGTCTTCCTCCGGATAAGCTGGAGGAGGTGGCTGGGGAGAGGGAGGTCTGGGCTGCTGCCCCCGCGACCCAGCCCCGGAAAAGCGGAAGAAAATGGATGGATGGAACAGTCTGACTGAACAGTAAAAATGTGCACAATATTCAGAAAAGCTGCTAAAACTGTAAACAAAACTACTTATCAAACCCCACTGACACACTATTGATTAAAGTCTTTATTTATTAAAACATCCATCCATAATCTGGGTCTACCCAGGGGTCTCTTCCTGATTGAGTGTGCCTGGAACACCTCCAAAGGGAGGCACCCAGGACTAATCCTAAACCTAAGATTCTTAAACCATCTGTGTCCTTTTGACATACAAGAGCAGGGGCAGTACTCCGAGATCTCTGTGGATGCTTCTTACAGTACCTTCCTCTCTATGGCTGAGCCCAGCCACCTTACAGAGGGCACTCATTTCAAACGCTTGTATTTGTGATCCTACTCTTTTGATCTTTACCCAGATTTCATGACCATAGGTGAGGGTTGGGATGTAGGTGGCCTAGTAAATTCAAAGCTTTCAGCTATGCTCCCTTTACCTCAACAGTTCAGTACAAACATCCGTAACTGAGTTAAAAAAAAAATAATACAAAATTTAGGAAAACAAGAAAAGAAAACAAAATTTGACATGGGAAAGAAAAGTTCTAAATTAACCCTGAAAGCACTAATTCAACCTAAAGTGAAATCTCTCCCCATTTAACTCACAGACAAGTCACACACACACACACACACACACACACAAATGCCTCTATTTCCTACCGTGTAAAATCCTATGCTAAGCAGCAGGGTTCTCAGCAGCACCTCTGCTAAGTGCAGAGGGTCACAGGTGTCAACAGAGCTGGATGAAGAGGGTTGTCGGACTGACAAAGGAGTCACTGGAGGCCCCAGGGCTGTCACTTCTCCAAAATTGCTGTAACCTAGAAGAGAGGCTACGTGGCTCTGGTCCTGAAGGCTGCTGAGGACCATGTCTAGCTGAAGACGCTTTAAAAGACACAGAGTGAAGAAGAACAGATGGTCTAGCTCTTCATAATTTAAATGTGAATTTATCAGAAACATTGCTGCAGAGAAGTCTTAACAATTTCACTATCACTTGTTTTCACAGCGTTCCAGCAGTCTTCAACACATTGCCAAGCAACACTCCAACTAAGCACATCAATTTAGCAGACACTGTTATCTGGCTCCAAATATCCATCCATTTGTTAGCTATCCAGTTCACTGTCATTACTAAAACCAGGAAAAACTAGAAGTTAAGGATGAATTCTTATTTAAAACAGTTTAAATACACAAAATAAACAGTGGTTAAAAATTCAATGCAGACTATTTCTAATGAGCTAAGACACAAATGTGGAAAATACACATCCTGTCACTGCAGCGCTGCTAAAACAGAACCTTCATACCTGTCCTTTGGAAAGAACATTCAAACTCTGAGGGCCCTGAGGAAGGAGTGAGAGGAGCAGCTCCGTTCTCTCCCGAAGTGGAGGCAACAGCAGGGCCGCACCAATAGACAGCGTGTTCAAAACTGCCTGAGGATTGATGGGAAGGGTAACAATCATCATCATCATCAAAATACATGAGATCAACAGTTAGTGCTTCTTTCAATAAATAAACAGGTTGGCCACATGTCTGATTACACAGAATGGAAGCTTGTAAAACTTTTTCTCCAATGAAGTTGATATACATGTATGCTGGAATTTATATAGTGCCCTAACCACTGATGTCAATTTAACAGCCATATACAATCATCTGCAAACCTGCAATAACACATATAACACAGACACACAGAACAAGACAAAATATATAATAAGGTCCTTAATACCCCTTGAAGAGTTAGAAAAAAAATAATGGTAACAGAGTTTTCTCTCTATGTTTTTAGGTCTTTACCTTACAATATAAAGCACTATGAGGGGACTATGAGGGGACTGTTGCTGTGATTTGGTGCTAGAGAAATAAAACTGAAATGAATTGTTTAGTAAAAGTACTTGACTGAATGGAAATATGTACCTGTGTGTTTCTTTTTTTAATGCAGGTTAACAAAAATAAAGTAAAATATATATAAGAACTGAATTACTTGAAAAAGGAACTGGTACGAATATAAGCCTGGTCTTGGAGTGCAGCCCCTGCTCCTGGCACAGAATAAATATCCATGCCAAAATATTTCATGAAACTGACTTATGGTTAAATTCAACCAAGAAGCTTGAAAATCACAGATTAATAGGGTTCTTAGTGAGCTCCATAATGTTTTGGTTTATAAACCAGCACCAGCACAACCCTACTGCTGTATGTCACTGTAGGAATACTACAAAAAAATAGTCCGCTTACTTGTTGTATGGAGTCTGGCATGTCAGTGTCTATTAGCCTGAAGAGTAGGTTTCTCAGGGGCCTGCCCTGAGCACCCAGAACCATAGCACCAGTGCCTCCAGCGTGGGCCAGGGACAAGTGGATGGACAGCAGCTTCATGCACAGCAAAATAAAATGATGGTGGTCCCTGAGGCACAGAGAAATTCATATAATTTTAGTTTGAATGAAATTTCCTTGAGGTAGATGAGTATGTGTTGCTAACTGAATGTAAATATCACACCTTTTACAAACGAAGGGAGCTGGTGGGGTGTCATTACTAATTCCATCACAATAGCTTTCCAGGAAGTTGCGTAAATAAGTGAACGTACTCTCCTCCAAGTCCACACAAAAGGGCCTGTGCCACGCTACAAGCTGCCTGAAAACAGAAGCACAAATATTTAATAACTAATATGAAACACAGTTCTGTTTAAAAGTGTTGGTTCTCCACCAATTTCTTTACATTCTGCTTCAAACTGTATTAAAGTCATACAGGTGGACAGCACAGAGCAACAGAGGTACACTGTACATTGGTTTAATGATTAGCTAAGGGATTACCTGTCAGTTGGAACTGCAGTCCAAGCCAGACTGTGAGAAGTGCCAGCTGTAATTTGCTGGATCGAAACGCCCTCTAAACCAAGCACTTTCTTGGGTTTGGAAATAGGTGTAGAAGTGTGACCCTGCCCACACTGGCCCATGGTGTTATTTCCCCATGCATACACTTCGTTCTCTGATGAAAAGAAAACCAGGTACGTTGCAGCTGGAGCACATTTCTTTTATTGTAAGTGTAATAATCATCTATTAAGGGAATGTGAGCTGCTGACGATGTCTTACCGTGGGACAGAGCCAAACAGTGGCTGTCTCCACATGAGATATCAATGATCTTGGTGATGCTCAGGTCTTCTATCAACCGGGGCCTCAGAGCTGTTGTTTCAGAGGAGCCGCATCCTAAACATGAGCCACAGCCCCACGCAAACACCTAAAGAAAGAAAATGTTTTTTTTTAAATCTATGAATTACTGACGGATTGATCTACAGAATATTTGTCTGTAGTAATTATGTGGTAAACACTAATGAATTAATGATCAGAACTACAACTTTATACTAAAGAAGTGCTAATAGAGAATGAAAGCAACATTTGTTAATAAGACTTTGGTATATCCCTTTAAAATAAAAGCCTTCACCAAATAGTTTTATTCTTTTTGTCTACAAATTAGTTTTAGAAAATTTGTTTTTTCAAAAACACTTCATCTCACCTGTCCTGCAGAGGTTAGGGCCAGAGACGACTGGCTACCAGCACACACTTTCCTGATGATGAATCCATGCAGGGATTCTACGACCTTGGGCCGATACACACGATTGGTGTCTCCGTGACCCAGTTTACCTGCAAGGATGAGTCATATCTGAGCATGATAGGGCACAACATATACTGCTGTGGCACTGTCACACACATGAAATCTTGCTTTGAAAGTACTTAAATTACACTAACTGTGTTAAAATCGAACAGTATACCATCCACTCACCATTATCCCCTCCTCCAAAGGACCACACAGTACGCCCATCCTGAGCCACAGCGATGGTGTGGGAGCTGCCACAGGCCACCTGCCCGACACTACTGATATCCTTCACTAGTGTGGGCATGTTCCGACTTTGGCTGTCACTTTGACCTGGACACAGGACATCAGAGGTTGTTGCTATGCTACCAGAGGAATGACATCACTTTGAAGTGGCTGAGACAAGATTGAGCAATTTGAGAAATAAGCTGTGTACCAAGTCTGCCAAAGTCCCCTTCGCCCCATGTATAAAGCTCTCCATCATTAGTCACAGCAGCACTGTGTCTGTAGCCAGCAGACACACAAACAACAACCTGTAAAAAAAACAACAACAACAACAACAAAAAAACACCACTATTTATTTATAATTATGTTAAAATCAATTGGCTTATAACATTTTACCAACATTTTTTTTCCCTACAAGCTGCCATTTCCTGCTTACTTTGCCCAGCAGCGGTCCTTGTATGATTTTGGGATACTTTTGTGTAGCACTGTTGCCATGGCCCAGCTTCCCATATTCTCCATCACCCCAGCTGAAGACCTGAAAGAAATATTTGACAATTTACACCGTATTAATCGGTTTATTTAAAATGTAGTGGTAGTGGAAGACAGTGAATAAAAACAAGTATAAATCATCACCCACACATGCGGATGTTTGAGTGGGTGTGAAATGTGTGAAGTTTAATATATTACCAAACTGGCCTTTGAAAAGCGGGAAAGCTCCATCGCTTTCTAACAATGTTATCAGGTATACCTGTTCAACTGATCATTAATGCATGTGTGATGCTATCATGGTAATATGGACCAATATTTCTGATAAATGTTTTAGCACCCTGCTGAATCTGTGCCATGAAGAGTTAAAGCAACTTTCTAGACAAAAGTCCAACCTGGTACTAGAAAGATGTACCTAATAAAATCTCCGGTGAGTGTATACACATTATATCGCAGTTGTAGTGTCACAAATCCAGCATGCAAAGCTTTAAAATATTTACTAATACTCATTCTAACTTCTCACCTCTCCCTCGACAGTGATGGCCAAAGTGTGACCATCGGAGCCCTTGGAGGAGGACACTTTCTTAATGTTCCTGTGTGGTTCAAGTACAAGCTTCTTGGGCATAGACTGGTTGTTGGAGTCCCCCAAGCCCAGACGGCCATAGCTGCCCTTCCCACATGCTTTCACTGAGCCATCCGCAGACACAGAGAAGGTGCAGTACTGGCCTGCTTCAATCTAACAGAAGATTAAAGTGGACAGCATAGGAGATGTAAACTGGCACGCTAAGATAATTCTAATGATTTATTAATGTAGTTCTGGTGTGCTTTCAATTTTATAAACTCACAACAACACATTCAATACAGCACTCATATCAAAGACAGCATTTTCACCTGTTTTATTTGGAATTTTTGTTTTGTTAGCACAGTTGGGATTTTTAACATCTGTAACCATTTTTTAAAAAGACAAAACCCACCTCAAGTGTGAGGCATGTGGAAAATCTATTAATACCACCACAAAATTAGAGATTATCAAGTATAAAAACTTCAATAAATAATAGGAACATTAATCATTTCATTGAATTAGTTTAAGCCCTACCCTTGTGGCTTGTCATACCATTTGGGCATCACTGAAGCCCTGCGTCAGTTTTGGCAGCAGGATTTTCTCCAGTGTCCCCTCTGCCAGCTGATGGCTGCTGTTGCTGCCCCACACATACACCATGACTGTATCGCTCTCAGTGCCGGGACCAGCTGCATCCGTGCTACACGAGCACAGGCAGTAGGACGCTAGGTTACAAATCTGTTGGCGTAGAGAGAAGCCTTTCAGGTCAGTTACTGTAAACGGCCATGAATTCTTAATAGTGTCGATATGCATGTCAATAAGATTTCACTCACCTCTTCAAATAAGCAGAGAGCTGCCTGGGAGAGTCGACAATGTCCATCTGCATCCTTCTTAAGCACCTGAGTATTGACGGGATCGCCACGAAAACCCTGGAAATAAATAGCTGTTGTTGATCCTTCAGCATAGTACGTTTTCACTTTAATCTGACATTCAGTGTGTGTAAATGTTGCATGCAGATTTGGATTTATAACAAAATGAACTTGTTTTTGCAGTCTGTTGTTTTCGGTACCAAATATTTCAAAACCTGATGTATCAGAAGGAAAAACATTTCTCTCCTTAAGAACAGCGACATGCCACAGCATGATCAAACAGACACTGAAGACAAGCAGGCAACAACATAGCTCTTTGTAGGCACACTAGTGAGTGGAGAAAGCAGCAGGCTGTGTTCAACTTTTATTTGTCTCACTAGAAACAAATCAGCAATCTTCATCTTTTACACTCACCAGCCACTTTGTTAGATAAGGCCAATTAAATATAATTCAGCCTAGCAGCACCAGCTATGACTCCAATACTTAGACTGAATTTGACCACCTCTACGTGATAAATAATGTGCAATATAATGAAGTCGTTGGCAACGGCCATCTCTGGTTGCCATTTGTACAGAAATATTACAAAGCTGATTAACCTGCTAAAGTATGACTCAATGCGCATATCTATAGAGGATAGCAAGGCTGACTCAATCCTAATCCTTATCTGCACATTAACCCATCTACAAGCTTCAATGACACACTTCACTTCTGAAAAGGACAGCCTACAGAAGCATGAACGTGAAAAGCCATTTTCCTACTTTAGAGACAATGGGGCTTTTATCAGTATGTTCATGAAAGGCTGTGAAAGTTACCAAAAATAAACGCATGAAGCAACCATGGCTCTAATTCAAATCACTCTGAAAGTGGAACAGAGCCACAGCATGTGAACTGATTGTACTTAAACTTCTGTAAACTAATATGCCCAATATATTACATGATTGCAGGACAAATCTATCTCAGGCAATTAAAGAAATACCATCAGTGACCCTGTGTAACATTAAAAAAGTACGATTACTCCAAAGACTGATATGAAAACAAGTCGCATACCGAATATTGCCTCATTTGGAGAAGAGTTTGATGGATGACATCAAAGCCCACACCGGCTGACTGCTGGGAGCTCAGTGAGGAGGAGGAGGAAGACAGTGTAGGGGTGGAAGAGGACATGGAAGCAGCCAAGGCTACCTCCACCCACTCTAGCAGAAACTTCAGGGAGCCTCTCTGCATGGCCAGGCCGAGCAGCAGCTCCAGCGCTAGCCTCCGACCAATCGGGTCTGCGCCACCGTTCCCGCTGCTCACCGATGTCTTCTTCAGGAAGTCAGCCACCTGTGCCAGACAGTCCAGACCCACTGACGGGATCTTATTCTCATTAGCCAGAGAGAGTGGTGGTAGCGAAGTCAGGACAGAGGACGCTGTGTTGAGCACATCGTTGCAAAGCACAGACTCTGGATGAATAGAAGCTGCGTATCTCCAGTTCTGCTGCAGTAGCGAGAAGAGCAGACTCAAGCCAGTCCTGACACCCATTTCTATCAGAACATCTGTACCCGACTTGATTTTGGATGCTCCCCCTGGTAGGAAAGGCTCTGAGGCCGGCTCAATTTGCCCACATTCAGTTCCGCTGTCTTTGGAGTGGGAGGGCAGCTGCACACGGAATTTGTCATGGTATTTGCTGTGAAGTGCATAGTAGATCCTCTGTAGAACTACCAGCCTGTGGTGGAGACCCAGGGTGTAGGAGGTTTGCGTCAGCACGCGGTGAGCCAGCCATCGCTGGCTACGAAGCAGGGAGGACAGGTACTCTTCCTTCTCCGCAGATGCGCTGGACTCACATTCGAAGTCCGGAAGGCGTGGGCCTGCGAGTTCTTGAACAGGTTGGGCGAGGGTCACCACTTCCTTGTTGTGAAGGAGCTTATCGTAGAGCGCGGCAGCACCATGCCTCCTGGCTGTCTGCAGGCTGTCCTCTGCCGCCCAGGAGCTATTGAAGTGCTCCTGCCACTTCAGCAACACATGGGTCTGACAAGGCACCATGTCTGAGCATTATCTATACTCTGATGTATACCTAAAAAAAAAACATATCAAAAGAGAGGATGAGGCTTAAAGAAAGTCTAATATAGAAAATTCACACATATCCACTCGGGTACAGATTAATATAAAGAATTGCACATCTCTCTTCATCGCAAATTTACAGGCAACATTTGCTGCAGAAAGCCAGTGTTCTGATGCGTTTTCCTGCCAAGTGCATTCAGTGTGAAGGTGTCGGGTTTCTCCTTAGCGTCGGCACTTGTCCAACATACACTACATCCAGGATATTGCCATAGGCCCGGTGGGTATCACTGAAATAGGTCAGCTCACCCTATGATAGCAGCTAACTAGCACACCCACACTAATGAGGAGGGTGCGTTTGTCTTACAAGTTATTACGCCACAAAGCACAAAGGGATGCAATACAAAATAGCACATGTCAAATTTAAATTCATAATTCATTCATTTAAAGTTGGTTCCCTAACCCCACATCCTCACCCAGTGATCTGCTGCATTTTTGTTGGCTTTCCAACCAAAATAAGAGCGTGTCTGTTTCTGTCGACTGGAAATGATGCATCTCCAGCCAAGAAGCTTTCCAGATAGTGGGGAAAATAATGACTTTACTCATAATATTTTGCAGATAATCAGACACCAGCTGGTTAACTGTATCCACCCCCTTGAAAGTCATTACATTCATAACACAAACTAAGCCACAACAGTCCTTGTAATGGTCACAATACGGAGGTCATATTCATAGCACTAGTAGGCACGACATTCCCCTGAAACTGCCTACGCACATTCATCTTAAATATTCTAAAGCAGGTTAACCAGTAGACCTGATACCCACTCGTACATTTACTGTATTATTTTTTAAACATTTTAAACATACATGAACTAATACTTCTAGTTAATGGTGAACAAAACAGTGATATTAAGCCATCTTGATTACCATTATGTTGATTATTGGATGACCCTACAGGTTCTAACTGTACCAAAACAAGCAGGTATGAGTAAAATCAGGTAAACTAACGGTTGCTCAACATGTGAGCACACAAATTTATCCATAGTCCATAGTCCTGTCACAGACTCTCATTTCTCTTGCTGTCCCTGAGGCCCATGGGGCTATATAGTTTCCACTTTGGCCAAAAATAACAGCAGGCATTGATATAGTAGTGAGCTCCATGGTCAGACGACAACAAGAAACTGCCAGCAGTGTAAGACGCAACCATCACACACTGCAGACCGTCTGGTATTTAAGGATATCAACATTCAGGACACGTTGTGAATTTAGTTCTCTGTTCTCATTCCAAGCAGCTCATTTCAGACTTTAGTCAGCAAATGTCAATCTACATTATCTAGAGTATCTAGAGTATACACACAAAACACTTCTTCCATTCCTGATTGTCTAGAACAGATAATAGTTTGGGCCAAAGGTCCCAATTGGTTAAAATGAAAACAAAGACTCAATAAACCTACATAGTTTGTTGGTTTTGTTTTTTCTGTTTTTTTCTGCATTAAATGCAATGAATTTAAGTATATAGAAATGTGCTATACAAATAAAATTGCCACTGTCATAGGTGGGATCAAGCAATTGGGGGGGGGGGGGGGGGGGGGGGGGGCAGTGATATTTTCCAAAAAAAAAAAACACCTTTGGACAACTTTCCCGACATAAAATCTTTTTTAATGTAATCTGTATATTTTTCTTAATTATTATTATTTTATTCTTTAATTTTTACTTTAAGACTACATTTTTGTGCACGGTAGCTGAGCTTAAATCCACAAGAAAATAATCAAGACTTTAAACGCAACCTCCTTCATACTGACTGCTGGATGAGGTGAGCTGACACTAGGACGCCCTTTCGGCACGATGGGGTTTGGAAGTTGTCGAGAATGAGCTGGAGGAAGTTGCCGACCCAATTAAGGGACGTTTGGGCTGCTGTTGCCAGGACAACCCCGATCACTAAAAGCATAATGAATACTTGAATGACTGTTAATCAAAACCAGGACTGGATAACAAAGGAAATTTGTTCACCATAATACAAGCTACCGGTTAAAAATAAATTAAATTTATTAATAATAATAATAATAATAATAATAAATACAATTTAATAATAATAATTCTAGCATAAATGAGTTGGGCACCCACGCTTATGACAACCCGTAGGACATTTAGTATTTAAATTAACAGCATGACACAGTCCTGCGGGCTGGCTTCTCACTTTAAAGCTTATATCAACATTTAGTACCGTTACCGCTACGTGGCTCACGTCTCTCTGGTTTATTGTTACATAGTAGCTACCGACCTGCACCAATAAAAACACCGGCAAACGTGAAGCGCAGATTCCGCCGTGTCATTCACAAACACCGGTAACATTATTCTGCGTCTGCGGTGACAGCTGAGCTAACGCTGGCTGCAGTGCAGTTGCTAGTCTGCTCCATGGCTGTCAAAACCCGACCAAGCCCCTCCACTTGGTGCCTGTCAGCTCCCGGTAAAATAAACCCACGCGTGGGTCGCTAACGTCTTAAAGGTAATTTTAAAATGAAAAGTGCTCGAGAGACATATAAGACACATTGACAGTAAAAACACCGCCAGTAAATGTTTTGCGTTACCTGCTGTGTCCCAGTGAGGTCTCCCTTGGACGCAAATATCATCATCAACCTTCTCCTTGCTCCCCCTCTTCTTCTTCGGACGACTTTTAATCGCCGATGGCAGCCGGTGTTTGGTCGACGTGTTACCGCCACCGTGTGTCTCGGAGCGAAGCTCATTAACGTCACTAACACCTTTGAGTTTTTGTTTAAAAAAAAAAAAAAATCTGCATGGCCAGAGAAAAAGTCAAAGTGGATAAACAAGAGACAGACTGTAACCACATTGAATTCCCCAAACCACAGTTGTAGCAAAATAATTATACCCCATTAAACCGCTCTTTAAAAATTTTTTTATTATAAATTATAGAAGTTTTATAAAGATACAATACTTATGGGAAATATGCACTTAATAGTATTAATTAGGCAACATGAAAATTAATAAGAAACACAGACGAATGATCCTCTGAAACTTTGTTGCATTATGGGAAATGTAGGATCTGTATACACCCTGGGGCTAGGAACCAGGTTAATTCCTTCTCACGTTTCATTTCTGTTCTCCTGAGTCGCTTATGTCTAGTATCTTGTAATGATTGCTACTCTTGATGTCCAATAATAGTATTTTTCCAGCCTTACTTTTTAGGTTAAACGAAAATAGAAACGTAAGGAGCTCTTTTTAACTTAAAAAAAAAATAACAAGGGAGCAAAGATTTGTCATCAGAATCGTTTCAATTTCCCCTTTTCTTACTATAAAACTCAACAATATTAATGCAGTAAATTTAACAAGGAGCTAAACATTATTGTAAATTTATATGAATTTATTTTTGAAAGCATTTCCTCTGTGATTTCAGGTGCACATTCATTGCAATCTGAATTCAAGAAACTAATTTGCGTGTGTTGTGGGGGCTAAAAAGACGTATCTCCAATTGTGTAACATGTTAACGTGTAAGAGTTCTCACACAGCTACAGGCCCAGTAACTATAGCACAAAACTAAAGTTGAATCAGTGGCGACAAACCTAATGCAATCGGAGCTCTGGGGGTTCCCACTCAGACAAAAACAAACCAAACTAAACTTGTGACATCAGTTCACACGAATTTCAATTCCTGGATGGCGGTCCAGAGTTAATCCCACTTCCAAGCCGGATTTCTAAAAAAAGGGACTGACAAAACTGACTGACAAAAAAAGGGGGGGACAACAACACCGGAATGAGGAAATTGACGAGAGCAAGCCATGTGCAAAACAAAGTTGTTCATTGCAGATAACCATGCAACCTGATGAACCACAGGTCACTCCGCTTAAGTCTGGCAGAGGTGCTCAGCTTCTCTAGTCTCACCAGGACACTCATCCAAAAGACAGCATCACCCCTTTCAAGGTTTCTGCTCATTCCGCTTCTCTCCGTGCAGTGATGTTTTTTCTGCTTATCACAGTGTCGTGTTCATTCGTGGTGCATGATGCTGAGGCATGGAGCGCCAGTGTGAAGTACGCGGTGAACTGCCCCGACAGATGCACGGCGGAGCGGTGTGGTGGGACGCAGCGGTGCTCTCGGACGGTCCTGGATGACTGCGGCTGTTGCCAGGTCTGTGCAGCCGGCAGAGGGGAGCACTGCTACCGCACAGTGTCGGGGATGCACGGAGTGAAGTGCGGACCGGGATTATTCTGCGAGTTCTACAAGGATGAAGACGACTATGGAGACGAATATGGAATTTGCAAAGGTATTTTCTCATTAAATAACCTTAAAAAAATCTGGGAGCTGTTTGTGCATGCTGCAGTTTGATAACACTGATGTTACTGCACCAAACCCAGTATCCATTTATGTTATTACAGCCTTTACCCAAGGTTTTAGAAATTCTCCCAAATAACAGCACACATCTGTAAGCATGTGCAGATGCGGACATCCTTGCTGAATATTTAACTTGATGATCATACCTTGTATAATCTGAGACTTGCAGTTTATGCTGTAGCAATATCCACTAAATAATAAATGTTTTCTTTCTTTACAGACTGTCCCTATGGAACCTATGGGGTTGAGTGCCGTAAGACCTGCAACTGCAAGGGAGGCATATGTGACAGAGAGACCGGAGCTTGTCTCACCCTCACCTTCTTTGCCAAAATCGCCAGCAAGCTTAAGAATGAACCACAAGCAGGTAAAGGAGAAATATTATTTTCATTTAAACTTGAAGGTTTGAAGCCTTTGTGTAATTAGTAATAACTTCTCTATGGGCTAGTAGAAGTTGAGTGTCTTGCCAAGTGGACTAAATTAAAATTCTGAATATGATGTATCACTTGCATGAACTGAAAGGCTAATGGTCTCCTTTACTTGTATTCTCAGGGACTGAGGTGGGCTCGGGAGAAGTGAACGCTGTGCAGAACACAGATCAGAACACAAACAGATCCACTGCTCCAAAGCGGCTCAACCCTCGCTGACAAGTGCTGACAAGACTGAATCTATTCAGTGTAAATGTAGCATTAACTTATAAATTAACTGAAAGATATATTTTATTAGAATACGTCAGATAACAAATTTAAAAAAAAAGAAAGAAAGAAAGAAAAAACACTTTGTTACAGCTTTTGGAGTTTTTAGTTGGTTTGCTTGGTTTTTGTTTGACACCATTATCTTTTCTAATGAAATATGCAGACTATGTTATTCTTTCCAGATCTTTCTTTGTTCCTCAATAAATTAATGAAAATGACCCTGCAGTCTCTTCCCATTAGCTTCAGTGTCATTTAGAGTGCCTTTGTTTGTCAAAGTTGAACTGTACAATGATCCAAAATGGGCATTATCATACACAACACCGGGTGTGGTAGAGAATGCTTTTGCAATTAAACCAAAGTTATCACTTAAGGTTATCATTTAATTGCCTAATTTAGCAATACATATTTTGCCTTGGTTGTTAAATCAAGCCAGACATGAAACACCGAGTGGGTATGTTGTAAACGCATTAATTATTGCATGGTAATTAACATATTGTGCTGTTGTAGATTAAACTAATTAAATATAAAGGACAAATAAGCCCATAAATAAGTGGAATCCATTCATGTTGTTAACTGTAAGTACATTGTGCAAGGCGACAGAGTTGTTTGGACACAGCAGATTAATCACTGTAAGCCAGAAGCCTCTCCAGGCTTTGCTTGGCTGTGTGCTTTATCGCCATGTTACTGCAGCAGGGAGCTCTGCCATTTCTTCGTATACCTCTGGGTTTTTCTCTTTTTGCAGTAGGCTGGGTTCCACCAGAAAAAAAAAAACCCCCACAAACCAAGACATCATTTTTTATCTCAGATGAGTATTCTCCTTATTCCCAGAGTATGTTTGTGTGTAGAAAATTTATTGTCCAGATATAGTTGTAAATTTGGACCAAAGTGTCGCACAGATAGAAAACCTTGGCATTTATTTAAGGGAGGGAAAGGGGTCTTTTGAGCAGTGCAAAAATATTAAGAAGTCTGATGAGAAGTGCATATTTTGAGCAGAAGGAATTCCTGTCAGTGTGGTTTCCCATGATGATGTGACATGATGTATCCAAACACAGGAGCAAAAATGGATTTTATTGCTGAGACTTTTTACAGACATCTTTGACTTCACATTTTTTTTGGGTGCCCTAGTTTCTTAGCTTTCAAAAATGGGAAAATATGCTTTTTTCCCATGCAGAACACAACTCTCAATCAATGAAAAATGTTTTAATCCAAAAATGCAAAAGAAAAACTGGAGGAGGAAAGAGAGAGGATTCAAAGAAGGAAGGTTTTTCAGTCTATGTAATGAAGGACACAGACTTTTAGTTTTGTAACAAGAACAAGAAAAGCAAACATTATAATATTGTTTATTTACTGGATTTTCTTCTCCACTTCACCCATCGGTTTCTTTAAACACCAGAGAAGATAGACACAAATTTTAAGTCAGTGAGTGTCATTAAGAATACACCCTTTTCAGAAAATGGTATCTAACTTTAGATTTAACAATTTTATTTAAATCCTAAAATTCTACAGAAAAACAGTGGAACAAATTCTGTGCAGATTATACAAAGCACTTCAAACAGTGTTGTGTAAAAGTACTAGCCACCCCTTATTTCTTTAATTTTTGCTCCCAAGTGGAGCAAAACATTTCATTTGTTTCTATTTCTTAGCTGAATCCATAATAAATGCTAAAGATAACCCAATTTGACAGGCATAAAATAGTGATGTTTGCATAAATAATATGATTCCCACTCAGGTATTAGCAACAAACTTAGCATATGTCTGCAGTGTGGGCAGTCTGTCCTTATAAAAAGAAAAGAAAAAAAGAAGAAAGAACCTGAGAGATGCATTTAGCCCTTTATTTGATCATCTACTGTTCATTAGAAATAGTCTCAGTGGAAGGGTGGATGTCAAGAAAACAAAGGAAAAAGCTGTGGTATGCCAAATTATACTGACAAATCACTGGCAACAAGTCTGATGGAGTGATGTGAAATTTTGAATTCAAATTATTATCATTATGTACAGAGGGGATCAGGACAGAGGGACAAAATTTGTGAAACCAACACGGTGGAGGCTCTGTCACGGTTTGGGGCTGTATTTCAGCCAGAGGTTTAGCGATCTCATCAGAATTCATGGAACTGAGAACAGAAAAATGGATTTTGATCCATCATACAATACCATCTGGAAAGCATCAGATTGGCAACATCTTCTTTGTCCACCACGATAATGTTTCCAAACACGCTGCCAGTGCAGTACAAACTTACCTGGATAGAAAAACGTACAACTGAACACTATGAGGTGTGGATTGTCCTCCCCAGAGCCCTGACCTCAACATGAAGCGGAGTGCGAACATCTACCAAATATTGATTTTCAAGACTTGTTCAAACCCTGTTTTAGCCTTATATACTGTCTTCCCGTGTATGTTTACATGTGTTCTATTATATTGCTGCACCTTTGTCTGTAGCAAAATATTTAGAAATGAGGGGTGGCTCAACATCTGTGCACATTTTTTAACTATATGAGTTCATGATAGCATTTGAAAACAATAATGTAATACTCGGAGATAAATGTCAAAGTAGTCATATACATATATATAAATATATATATATATATATATATATATATATATATATATTATTTTTATTATTTTTTTTTTTTTTAAATAACACTTATGACAGTTCAATGAAAATTTAAATTAATTCTTTAAAATCGCAAGGAATCCTCATGGCATTAATGATCATTCATTACATGTGGCACTTGATTAGATACTTATCATATGTAATCCTTCATAAGGCAGCATTAACGTATAGAAACTGTGCTGGAGATTAAAAAAAAATAACTACAGAACATCCAGGACAATAAAAAAATTTCAAGAAAATACTGGCCGAGCTAAAAATAACTCTTATTAGCCTCACCTCTGACTCTTACTGGTACAAAAATGTTTTCCAGTATTCAGCTTGTTTATTTCCTGTGCTTCCTGACACCTGTGAAAATGGTCCTTCTTCCTGTTGTTGTTGTGTCTGCCCAAGACAGGAATTTAAAAGCATGGGGTTTTTCAAGTGACACTCCGAAAGCTCTGGAATTTATACGTGACACACAACTGCACATGCCCTGTCCTTGTTTTGGGAGCCTGTTAGAGAATGCTTCGCGTCCATTATATTATCGTTTCAATCAACGCTTCACCTCTAAACAGTACAACAGAGTTCAAATGTGGCCAGTCTGAATTTGTTTCTAAATCATAAATATGATGAACAGGAGTGTATCAGCATATCTGTATTATTATTATTTACAGGAACATTCATGATTTCTCAATCCTCACATTTCCTTGACCAATAGCCATAAAAAGCAGAAAGGATGAAGTTTCCTGAAAAAGACACAAATTACACTGCATGGGTGTTGGTTGTCAGTCCAAGGACAAGGTGACACACACAAACACACACACAAACACACACACACATACATACAGGTATGGGACAGTCTGTGTGTGAAGGCAGTGAGCATTCACACATTCAAGTGCTTAGGCTCAAATGTTCCTCTCATTCCCCTGAGAACCGACCGGCCGAGGTCCCGCAACCAAACAAAGGACCCTGGAAAATAACAGGAAAGAGTTGGTGAGAAATACCCTTTATCTGACTCCCTGAACACGTCACTGCCGCCTCTGCAGAAACAAAGGTGCGTGAATGGAGTAGTAAATAACACTGATTTACTGCAAATAGATGTTCTGGTATTTATACTTTGGCTCTGCCTCAACAGGTTGTTTATTGTAGCAGTAGACTGACAAACACCGCAAACAAGGAAATTAAGTGATGAGTTTGATTACACTGATTGCAGGTAATCAAAACTAAGCAACAACAAGCACGTCGCGACCATCCTGGTCTGTTCAAATGACGTAAATTCGGTCGGATTAATCAACTCTTTTGGTTCTTTTAATCAATGGTTTCACTCGCTTTTTCTTTTTTTAATGGTTCTCAGAAACCTCACGTAGTAAACTGATAGCAGCAAAACAACAGGTCAGAGCCTTGACCTTGGCGACCTGACAGATTTCTGACCCCTGGAGGGATTGTCTTTTCCATCATGACGTGACGTGAGGAGGAACATTCCCAAGCAGCGTTATCATCACACCTCCAGAATATGGAGACTTACTTTTAGTAGCCAACAAACAACACAAAGAAATAAATGACCTTTTTTTTTCATAATTGCCTGAGATATTTATTTATGTAACTCTTTGCTTTAAGGACCTATTCTGTTACCTAATGAATGGGGATACATTTTTTTTATTAGTAGTAATTTGGAAACAGTAAGGAATTTTCTGGCATTAGAAAAATGTTCTCCTGGCGAACGTCCTTTTTTTTTGCAGAAATCAGAAATATTTACCATCGGCCACATGCAGTCCAGTTTGAGCTTAAGTGGACTGGACAAGTGAAACTCCCCTTTTTTCAGTGAAAAGAAGTTTAATGACACATTTAATCCTTGACATACTGTAGCTTGATATAAGACAAAGAAGTGCAATTTCAACAGTACACCTCAGTTGTTTTCTTCATAATTAAGAAATGTTGCTGTAGTAAATGAAAGAAATTTGTGAGCACCACTCTTTGGGCCAAAATTGTAAGGCTTAAATATGTTAAATCACAGACACAAGTTCTTGTAACTCATTGAGAAGACTGTCCTTTAATTATAAAACATAAGGTTTTTCTTAATTCAAAGCAAATATCCTATGTATTTATTTTTTTACAGTGGATCCAGTATAAAAAAAAAACAGAGAAAAAAAACAAAAAGTAAATTCTATAGCACGCTGTGCAAAACAGAAACTTGTTTTTCGCTGAAATGCTTATCTATTACTTTTACTTTGGTGTATGAATGGCCATGGGTGAGGTCTTTATCAGTAGGAAAAATTGTAAAATTATGACTATAAATTTTAAAATTTAAAATTGATGCCCTCCTTCACAGTTGGATGGCCTAGAGTCTTGGCTAATTCTGGTCCCGGGGTTTGCCACCCCTCATGAAACAATTTTTTAAAATAAATGTAGCTTTTATTATAAATACTTCAAAAAAAAAAAAAAAATATATATATATATATATATATATATATATATATATATATATATATATATATATATATATATATATGTTTGACTCCACCGTCAGGGCCTTTCTGGGTAGAGTTCACATGTTCTCCCTGTTTTTATGTGGGTTCTCACCAGGTACTCCCACTTCCTCCCACAGTCCACATTATGATAAAAAAAAAATGTAATAAAAAAATTTAAAAAGCTACAAATGGGCATTTTTTTAAAATGCATTTTTTTTTAAATGCCCATTTGTGGGCATTTTTTAAAATGCCCATTAAAAAGCTTTTAATTTTAGTGAATGTGAACAGAGTTTTGAAATACATAGATTTGTGATTACCCATTTTTGGAGAGACACATGGACCTCTGGTGGCTTCTTTTTGCACTGTCAGACCAGAATAAAAAGAGAAAAACAAACACGCTTGCTGAAGTTCCTATTTCAAATGTTTTAGAGACCGCCAGCAGAGAGCACTATTGTATACAAAGAGAATGGTAACCTTACACCACTGATTTAGGATACATAATCATTACTTTTACCCAGGTGCTATTAGATATTTCAGGTACCTTAGCATATGTAGACATGTGCACTTCATGGAACTCAAGGTCAACTGGATTTTTTAGTTCAACAGAAAGAAGGAAAAGAAATGTGCCCTGTGGTAAGATAAATATGCTGCAAGAAGTGTGTTCATTCCACTCTTGCAGTGGAATGAACATGTCTTTTTGTGAGTGGGTGTGTTTGTGTGTCTGGTTTTTTTAAACTTCCTTTCAAAACACCAGCACTCAGTATACTACAGAATGTACCAAATGACTTTATAAGGAACGAATGCACCTCGAATTAGTGCTTCTGAATGGCACCACTTGTTTACTGTGCATGTTTAACTGGGAGGTTTAAATTAGCTGGCAATAGAGGAAGGTTGAGAAGATGAATTTTATCTTATAACTGAAGGTGGTATCTGTATGAAGGTGATGTAAATTTAAAACACAAGTGTGTGGGGGAAAAAATGAGTGAAAATGTCAAAATTCAAGATCAAAATTTTTATACACATTTTAACATCTTATCTGTCCACCTATCTGCTTGTTAAGTTAAACGGACACATTTCTGACATCTCAATGATAACACTGAATAGTAGCATCACATGCAATCTCACATATTTCCAGTAAAATACACAAAATATGGACCAAAAACTGCTGAGTGAAGGAGATGAAGTGAAAGGAAGCAGCAGCAATCCCAAGCTTATGTCATAAATAACCAACAACACCCAAATAATCACTGGCACAAACATAAAAAATGCAGTTACCTAAATATTAGAATATCATTTCTAATACTTCAATTTAAACATTTTCACTTTATTTTTGTCCAAAGCTCGACCCTGCCAGCACAAGCATGTCTGCATTCTTTTGTAGCCAGTCATACCTGCGGGCTAAAATGTGTTTTTGTTTTTGCAAAATTCATTGGTAAGTTTGTTGCACTCAGATCTTCACATCATGTTCCATTTTCATTTTCTGCTGTAAATATGTCTCCTTCTCAAATGTTTTTGTCCTTGATACAGCTTTGTGCATTCAGCTCCCTGTCACCAGAGACAGTGCTCAGGCACAGCTGTGCAGATATAGCACGTAAACTAAGCTATTTTTTCTCATACATTAAAGTTAGGCAAAAATAAGGTAGTAAACTGAAAAAAACAGTTAATTTGGCTTGTTTGAACATAACCTCAGTGATGGCATCAGTCAGATATGTAGCCATTAACCTGGTTTCACAAGGATGAATGAGTGACACAGATCAAACAGACTAACAGATGAGCAGATATAATTTATCATGTCATACTTTGGTTTCTATATGCCATACAAATACAAACAGGGAGGTAACTTTGCTATGGAGAGCTGTCCATTGTACAGTTTAATACTATCCTGTACAGCTGTTCTGACAAAGAGATCTCATTATAGTATTTTTCCCTTCTTGTTCTAATTGACACTGTCATTGATTGTGTGATTTTTGGATAGAAATCAAGCAATAACTGATCTTTACCATTGGGGGGCAGTGTGAACAAGCTGCAAACACAGACATCCTTTAAAAGTGGCTCAAAGAGTTTCACTCAGAGTCAAAAAAGCACCAACATTATTCAACATTCACCATTTATTTAAGTCATTTTTGCATCTGCCTTGTGTATTTTTGTTTTCTCCTCTCTGTCAGGACCGTTTGCCAACCAGTTACAACCTCTGTGTGTCTGCTTTGTGGCTTTGTGGGGTACTGATTACAGCTACTGAAGCTATATGGAGCATCTTGCATCCTTAGTTAGTGAGCTGGCATTTATTTCTGTAAAATGAGACTGTTTACTGGCTGCTTATCTGCTTTTGAGTCTAACACGTAAGCCTTTCTACCTTTCTGTAGAGGCTCTCTAGATTTTGCCAAACTAAACCTCATTATGATGCTAAAAGGGAAGTGCTCCCAGACACCTGCCCACTGTGGTCATCTACCCACTTACTGTCGCGACACACTGACTGGCAGAAGTTGAAGATCACTCAGCTACTGCTTTCATTCTTTGGGAATTTACACAAGGGGACAAAAGTGAATAAGAAACTTACAAATGGAGAAATGAAGCTGAAAAGCTGAAAAACAAATAACAAAAGCATTATTCCCATTCACAGTGAGTAGGTTCTTCTCACCAGAGATTCCTGCTGTCTGTCCAGAAGTCACCAGTCCAAAACCTCTGACTGCAAGGCCATGAGAACAGGAGACACACTGAGAAAAACCCATTCCCAGAGGCTTCCTCTGTGAAGATTCATCCATACTAATCTCATAAGTTGTCTATCAGATGAGGTCTCCCAGAATATCCCATGGGAGTAGATGCAGCTCCAGCTTGTTTACAGATGGCCACTTCCTACGTCACAAGGTCACACTGTTTCATGTTCAGCATTCCTCGTCCTGCAAATATAATAAAACACGCCGAGGACAGATGGCTCCGAGCCTGCTGTTGTGTGTTCCATTTTATTTAGTGAGATTTCTCATAAGGATGCTTAATTTTTGTAAAGTGATTAGATTTTATTACAAAGCAGGAATTCTGTTTACTTTTGATTGCCAGATATTAAAAAGCTTTGATTTTTATTATTACTGAATTAGAGGGACAAGATTTAAAAATAAAGCTAAATGATTGCTGTGCCAACAGTCTTTAGTCATCTGTTTATCAATTTGTGAGAAAATGCTTCTTAAAAATGGTGCTCTAGTGTCAACACTGATGTCAGCATGTTAACACGCTGCTGTATGTCAGTAGGAGTGGGTGCCCCCAACCTTGGTGTGTGCAGAAGCCCCACCCACCTGCTGTTCACACATTGTGTTTGTGAGGGATGGCCACTTAGAAGAAAGAGAGGGTGAGGGTAGTTAAAAGGGCTTCTTTCAGATAGCAACTGATAAATAAGACTTATTTTCACAACTGTGAGCCATGCAAAGCTACTCTAGCAGAATACAAAACTATAGATGTGAAGTTTAAATTGAGCAAAGTCGCCTTGACTTAGAAGTTTGACTAAAACCATCAGTAACAGTGATGATCACAACATGAACATCTGTAGAAAAAAATCACAACGATGCAATTTACTTGACTTTAACTGGCTCTAAAAGTGTCAACTTCATTACAACCCAGAAAGGAAATATAAGTGAATTTCAACCTCTGGGGACTGAAATTTTATTACAAAGCATTTGCAGTTCTGTTGAGATATTTCACTCCAAAGTGAAGCAGAGGACAAGCTAATGTTCCCATAAGTGGAGCCTGGCGGCCTGGATGGCTAATGACTAGAGAATTATGATCACAATTTAATGATTGGTGCTAAACAGGTCATAGATCTCTCTCACTCTTGCCCACAGCCAGCTAATAGATAATAAAGAAAGGCCTGAGCCTTCACTTGACCCTCTACTATGTCAGGAACCCAGCTGGGACCTTGCTTGTTGATATTATCTCCTCCACAGTTGTCAGCACTTCATTTAAAGTTCTCCGTCACCTCACTCAACCAGCTCCTCCGCAGGACTGCACCACCACAACAGGTCAAATTTGCCCGCATCTTATTACCTGTGAGTTTGCAAACAAACTCATCATCATGCAGATGATTTGATTTTGAGGAAGTAATTATTGTGGACACACCAGCTACCTCCTACACAGACTGGAATTTGCGTCTCTCCGTTGGTAATGAGCACATTTTGCAGGCTCAGGGGATAAATTGGGAATTCATAAATCCTGGTCCTGAGGTGATAACATAAAATTTAGTTTGCATGCTGACCAGTTCTGTAAATTATGCATTTGAGCTTGGAATTTTTTTTTCTTTCAAATGCAAAATAATGAATCTATTCCTTTACTGACATTGTGCTATTATGCTATGGGGGCTTGAAATAGCCAGTACATATTTTTTTTTATCACCAATTTTAAATTAAATGTTTGATATTTATTGATTCATTCAGTCATCACATATTGCACAGACCATGCAAAACAAATCATTTAAGTACGAAAGCTATTTTACAAATAGTGATACAAATGGTAAGCTCATTAAAGATAGCCTTCCCTCCAAGTAGAAAAAAGTAAATAACATAAACAAACAGATGAGCAGCAATATTTGTTCATGTAACCTAAAAAAGTGGCTTAGTGTGATCATAACCAGCCTTGTTAGCAAGCCGTATTGCTCTTTATTGTAAAATATGCTGAATAAGAAGCATAATGATGGGGAATTACCACACAAGTCAGACGTTCTGCCTGCAGGAGCACAGATACAGTGATTCCGACTGTGACAGCTCATGCGACCTCATCCCAGGCACTACTTTATTTGTAAATTACAGAATGAAAAATGCCTCCTCACCAGAATTATCTAATGCAGCACTATGAATTTAGAAAAAAAACATCAACAACTTTTAGAACAACCCCTAAAAAAGCAACACTTTCCAGGGGCTATGTATACAGCTGGGCTGGAACCAAAGTGAGGACAGAGTGACTGAATAAATGTTTGCTGAGCTGCCTGCACGCAGTCGTTTGTACATGTCATGTTGAAGACCCCGTAAAACCCTGGGTGTGTATGCACGCTGGATTAGTCACAGATGGTGTGTGGAAAAGTCAAGATTTTTTCTGTTTATTCCGCATTATAAGCCTGCTGTGGGAAATTTCCTGGCTGTTGAAATTTTAAGATGAGCAGCACAAGTTTCAAAACTGCTGGTTACTTTGCTCTGTATGCTGAAATAAAAGAGAAAGTCAGCTGGGGCACTGCTCAGTCGGAGCTCTCCCTCTCTCTTTGAGACTTCCTCAAACATGATTTCTCTCTCTGTATCACACACACACACACACACACACACACACACACACACACACACACACACACACACACACACACACACACACACTCCTCCCCTCCCCGCCTCCTCCACCTCTCTGTACCAACACACACTGCTGTCTCCTCACACCGAGCGTGAGCGCCTCAGCAGCCGGGATGACTGGAGGAGCTGGGACTGCAGACACTGCGGTGCTGAGAAAGACGGCGTGAGCGCGTTTGTGTGCGTGTGCACGTGCCTGGGCGGACTCCAGCTGTAATGGTGCCCCGTGTGTGTGTGACTGTGCTGACCGCAACAGTCATCCTGTCCAACAGCGGAGACTTTCTCAGCGTGCAGATGGTGTGAGCAGTCAGGGGAAAAGTTTCTAACAGCTCGACTGAGTCTCGGCTAACTCAATCCACACTGCACACACACTCATACACTGTGCCAGTCCAGGAGGGGAGCAACAACAACAGCAGCAGCAGCTGAGCATGAGGACAACTTGAGCTTGTGTGTGTGAGCGGGATTTGTCTTGTAGTTGATTGATTGACCTGTCGCTGAAGAGGATACGGTGTCTGGGCATCACCACACATCCGAGCTGTGAGATTCAACAGGGCTGCTCGTTTGAAAGGTGAGTCCGTTCTGTAAATCTGTTGACTCTTTGTTATGAATATGAAAATGCTGTAAGCAAAACGGACAATTTGTTGTCATAACAGGGCATTCTTCACCTTAGACTACAGTACAGTAAATATGGCATGTGGTTTTGCTTTGGCACATTTTTTAAAGCGGCATCGCTGGGTTAATGGCTCATTAAAGTGATTTATTGTCGCAGGTAGTGTGAAGTAGTGACACCTGGGGTGACTGCCATGTTGAGCAATGGAAACGTCAAATGCACGACTTCTGAGCTGCTGTGAATCTGTGCATTAACGCGCAAAACTGTCTTTGAGCTGTAGTCTTTTTCCATTAGCTCTGTTATTGTCTAAAAGCTACACATGTGTGGCTGAAATATGAAATTAGGAGCATGTGTGGCAATTGTTGTTGGAAGGCCGGGAAGCATTAAACTTCAGCGTCTTTACGGAGAAAAATTAGTAAGTGGCAGGTTTTGTTATGCCGTACAGTTAAACCAATAGAATAATCTTTAAAATGGTAAGACTGTTGCTTATGACCTCAGTTCTGAGTACTTTTGACTGTAGCACATATAAGTTTGTCTATCTGTGGATGGATTTGATTTATGGTAAAAACACATCATACATGTTTGCCTGATTTCAAAGATTGATGTGGTTTTACTTTATTGAGTAAAGTGTGCCAGGAGTACAGGGACAAAGGGGAGTAGGGCTTGCATTCCCACATAAATTTTAAGCCCTTGTCCCACATTAGTTTTCATTTTTGTATAATTAACTTCTCATATGAAAATAACCAATTGTTATATTTCTTTTTATCCTAAATCCTATATTCTTTTCAAATATTCTGGACCAAGAACACCTTGGCATCTTGGCTGGTACGATTTGATCACAAGATAGTCAGTACTGTTTGGAAACATCTTTGAACTTGTGTGTGTGTGTGTGTGTGTGTGGGGGGGGGGGGGGGGGGAGAGAGAGAGAGAGAGAGAATGTCACTCATTCCAGCTTACTAAAATGGAAAAAGTAGTCAACAAAGAGAGGAACGTGGTGGAGAAAAGAAAGAGTTCAAAGGATCATGACAGAACATCGGTAAAACAGAAGTGTGAATGGAAAAGAAATACATGAGAGCAAACCAGTAGAAGGAAGGATGATGACTCCCGTGTGCCAGGAATGTCTACAGCTCACAAGCTGTGCTGCTGGAAAGCTCAGGGATCAGGTTCCCCGTGTCAGCTGCTGTGCGGGACTGTTCCCAGGTCTAGCCATGTAACGTCTTTTTACTGAAGAGGGTGCGGGGACCAGAACGACTGAACTGCAGCAAATCAGGAGTTCAGATTGGAAGTCCTATAGCTAAAGGTGTTTTTTTGTTGTTGTTGTTGTTTAATTTTCTTCATGTTTTGGAAAAAAAGATTAAAACAAGTAGACACGGCTAATCTTTATATTCAAACTGACAATTTGCTATTTTTGTTTTGTTGCCAGGCACAGCATCCTGTGTGACATTTATGGAGGTTATAATGCAGAGTCAGCATAAACTCCTTCCAGCAAACATCACTAGTGAAAATGACTGCGGTCACTGGGCGCTGTTTTCACTTTGCCCCTCTCACCTGGCACCGTATGATCTTGCATGGCATCCTTTTTTTTCCCATCAGGAAAATATCCTCTTCATATACTGTAGAGACAGCCAAATTAACAGTATTGTCATTCAGTTGTCACAGTGTCAAAAACGTGTGAGATGAGTCAGGGGTCAATATGAAGTCTTCACCTTCATCTCTCCACAGGGTTGCTGCTCTGTTCCCAGACATACTGTGACACATGGCATGGAGGGAAACGAGTGTGTGTGTATGTGTGTGGGTGGGGGGTATGCTAATGAAATGAGTGTATCATACCAAAAAGCCAGCATAGAGGAGAACAAGGGGCACACATTGTGTCTAAATTGTTGTGTAGACAAAACAGATGCTGACTCGTCACACTGATTCATAAAATAAAGCCAGTTTATTGGGAACTCCAAGAAATTCCTCTCCAAGAACTGACCCTTAGTGTTTGTGATATATTACACTGCTCGCCTCACCTCCTTGCTTCTCGTCTCGCTTCCATCCATCCATCCATCCATCCATCTTTCTGCATGACTCACAATGACTTGTGTGGGTAGTAAGCAATCATTGATGTTTCTTACCCTATAATGAAAGATAGCTCCTCAGATCCTGAACTCCCTGTAACCCCATCCCATGTTAAATCACCGTAGACCTAAATTATGTGAGTGTTGGATGGAGCAATGGATTATTATCCTTATTTATTTTTTTCACATGTGTGCGAGTACTTCCATCTGTGACTGCTCTGAAGCCCTTCCTCTTTCACATCCTTTCCGGTGATTAGCACCGCAACAGCGCAGCAAGCAGCATGCCGTCCTCTTACCTCTGTGACTTTATAACAGAAGTCTAATAGAAACAGACTGCTCTCGAGGTAGCAGCTTTGGCAGCCGAGGGTTATATTTGTCTTTAACACATGCTGGTCACAGAGGCCCTCTGCGTTTTGAGAGAGGGGGTGAGGGTGGTTAGAGATATTTAAAGAGTTGATGGCACTGAATGGTAATGCAAGTTCATGTTTCATCTTGCATGTTTTGTGGTCTTTTGTGCTGTTAGCACAGTTAGTACATATGCATGTGAACAAAAAATCTAAATGTAGCTTCATGACACACAGTCTGTCAGTTCAGGGTGGAGTCACTCACCTGTCAATCATGGTGAAGACAGAGAAAGGGAGATGAGCCATTGCTGCTTTATTTTTTTGTTCTTGGACTACTGATTTACATGACCCAAGGAAAGTTGGCTCTGGTTTTACTGGCAAGCACCAGGTTCAAAGTAGGTTACAGCTGCTGAAAATGCAGAACTGAGGACTGATGACAGACAGATGGTAATGGCAGTGCTTGCTGCAATGTGCAATGACACCAATGAAGAATTTATCTCTTCTGTTTATCAGTGAATCATTAATACTTCAAGCTGGGGATTATTTACTTAGCTGAGACTGTCAGTGACCTTTTATATGAACAAATAAGTCACAACAGGTTTTGAAAGGTTTTGAAAAATGTGATTTTCTTAGAAACCTGAGGAGCTTATTATTTCAATTATTATTTGTCTTGTCATTTAATTCATAGAAAATGTCTTTTTTTGTGTGAAATGTCTATAGGCATCAGTGAAAAACAGGACCTTTGATATGTTTGTACTAGTTTATCTTTTTCTTAATACTTTGTAGTATCAATGGCAGTGGGGGAAATCTTCATCAATAGTTCAGATCTATGCACATTTTCCAAAACCTTCCAGTGGACTGGATTGGAGTCTGTGCTGGGCCGCTTCTGGGCCCTGGGCATTATGCTTGAGACGCCTATTTTAAAAACTAAGCCCTGCACATGACGAGCACAAGTACAGAAGCAGGACGTGTTCTAGATGTAGGGTTAGCTGGGTTTGGATGCTTGACTACACAGGAACTGTCCCTTATGTGTCATGCAACAACAGAAAGCTTGACTCCAAAAGCACATGGTACTGAGGCTTAGTAAATGGTTGGTAATTTGCCTGACATCACTGCACAGATTTCAGAGTTAGTAGATGTGCTTTAACATTAACATTTCATCCTCATGCTTTGTGGCAGCCGCACAGTGGGAAAGTCAGTAGTTCTAACTTTGTTGAATCCAATTACCTCTCAGCAGTGCTCTGGGCTGCTGTTGTGACCAGTCACTTCCTGTGGTGGCCCATGTGGCAGAAATTTCTGCCAAGACCAAAAAGTTCAACCATTTATGCAATTATCTCTATAGTTCCAATAAGCAAAGGGTGGAATATCCTTGTTTTCTACAGCCCAAATATATCTTTTGCTAGCTCTTTTGTAGTCTTTATCTGCAAGAAAAGCAGAACTTTAATTTCCCAAAGGAAGAGCCACACAGTGCAGCAAGGCCTCAATCTTCCTTTCTTCCAAACTAGTTCAGTTCAAATAAAGACATGTCAAACAGCAGCTAAGGCTTTTTTGTGTGCTCTTAGCTTCAGTAGTTTCCCATATGGGGAACAAACAGTGTGTGTAAGCAGTGAAAACTAGCAACCTCCTGATGCTGTGAGACCAGTCCTGTGTAGACAGGAAGGTCTCTGGTGTCACATTTCAGAGACTTTACAGCCTTGGTCACCTTCCTTTCGACCTCTTAGATATCTTTATTTCATAGCGTATGGCTATACTGTTATCCATGATGTAGCCAACATATGGTACATATGACATCACTTAAAACTTGGCCAGCTAATGTGTAAAAGTTGCCATAACTTTATTTATGGCTGTATATGTTGAACCCTTAGCGGCAAGCTAAACATAGAGCCCCTTTTTGTTTTTATCACATGGTTATGTACTATGAAACAATGCTTTATTGTACCACTTGGTACCTTTCTGCCTGCTTCAAAAAACAGCTGTCATCACTTATGATACATCCGCTGCCTGTATTTTTATTATTTCATTGACAGATGTATATTTTTAAATCAACAAAGTCCATGAAGCTGATGCAACCTGGCTTAGTTTCCCATGGACAAAGACTGCCTATTTATACGTCTGTGCTCAATAAGGGACCAGCACTGATGGTGCTTTGAAAGACTTCTTCTCACTTCAACACAGAGAAATCAGTCTCTGCTTTTTTTTCTGCTTGACTTGTGTGCTCTCAGTTCATTCATTTTTATCGGACTGCCACAGAACCACAGATATGTTGCACCCTGCTAAGAAATTATAGTGCATGCTGCACAACCTTAGAAGGACAGCACGAAGATATCTACAACTCAGCACTCTGAGTGTGCGGGTGTGTCTGTGTGTGTGTGTGTGTGTGTGTGCATGCGTGTGAAATATATACAAAGCTGTTGTTTACAGTGAAGGTCAGGGTGTTTTTTCTTCATCATGGGCAAAGTTCTCAGGCGTGTTATGAGAAAATTCTAGCATAGTGTTAAGTACAAGGCACCTTGAATGTTCCCTGTTGGCTGAAACAGAAGTAATGTTAGCAATGAAATACAATCTAGTAGGCATGACAGATGGTAGTTTGGATTAAAGCCTGACTGATATATTGTTTGACCATAATTAGCTGTTGAAACCGAAAGATTGAGATACATCTAGTAGATACTAGAATAGCTATATATATATATATATATATATATATATTACAACTACCTTCATTCTTCATGTCGTAGCTCCAACTAGGTGCGGCAGCTGTTCCAGGTTTGTCAGCTGCACATCCATGATGATCCACCACATCCCAAAGGTGCTCTGTTGGATTGACATCTGGTGATTGTGGAGGTCATTTGACTACAGTGGACTTATTTTCATGTTCAAGAAACCTGTTTATGATGTTTTGAGCTTTGTGGTGTGCTATCCTGCTGGAAGCAACCATCACTGTGGTCATAAAAGGGACCGATATAGTCGGCAACAATACCCAGCTAGACTGTGGCGGCTGGATATCGTCTCTTTTTCAGAACATTTTCTGTAAACCTTAAAGATGGTTGTGTGGGAAAATCCCAGTAGATCAGCAGTTTCAGAAATACTCCCAGCCCATCTCACAACAACAACTGTGCAGCATTCACAAAATTGCCTTTCTTTCCCATACTGATGAAAGTTTGAACTTCAGCTATTTTTGACCTTCATTTGTTTTGACCATATGTACATGCCTAAATGCATTGACTTACTGCCACGCGATTGGCTGATGAGATAATTACATTAACAAGCAGCTGAACAGGTGCACCTGAGAAAGCAGCCAGTGAGTGCATGTTGCTTCTTTTTATTGTTTAGAATGATCTCAGCTCAGTCTGCAGCACATGCATAAGAGCAGCATCACAGCCGAGCAGATGGTGGTACAGAGTCAAGAACGTGTCTTTGCACAGTGTTGCCAACTAGGTCAGAAATACAAATTGCTGAAAAGCTCATAAACAATTGCTTTTTCTGGTTTCTGGTTTTAAATGATAAATATTGCTTTGAAAATTAAATGCCAAATTCTGTATCATGCTTGATCTCATCACCTTACTTAAAAAAAAAAAAAACAAGGGTTCGTGTCAACTTCTAACTTAAACAACATTGATTACATTACTGTCTTCATTTGAAATGTACTGTACCTGTATGGTTGTATGTAAAAGAAAGCACCTTAAAGTTTAAAGCAGACTGAATCTGAAAGCTTTCTTGTCTTCGTGTGTCACTAGTTCCCTCCCTTTCCTAACAGTGGGGTTATGCCGGGAGACCAAAAAGTCATTAATATTACTGTACCAGTGTGCCGCTGTTTATTTTGAGACTGTGGCTCAAGGGACTGATACGCTGCTGCACACATGCATCTGTACACACAGGTGTTTTACTGGGACACAGTATACAGCTCTTGGAGGTGGTTTTCAAAATGCTGAATCGATATAACAGTGATGTGCTCTGAAGAGACTTTGCTGGTGCTTCATAAATGTGCTTACAGCCACAACTATAAGCACGTACTGGGGAGGTGTCTTCCAAAACGAATGGCTGGTTTGGAAAACGGGTCATTGAGCTTACCTTAGCGCTTGTTTGGGTTGTTGTTGCTTGATGGCCACATAAACCATCCGCTGCTGTTATGATTTCTTATTTGTGATATGTATGCAAGCTTTTGAGGAAATGGTTATCTGCTTCATTGGGTTTCTATCAATTAAAACTCAGGAATGTGATGTGCATAAGTGATAAAGCATCATGCGTTTCACTGCTTTTGAAAGACTGCTAAATGAAAAAAAAACTATTTAGCCCATTTAGCAAAATAACCACTGTCAGCATGTTAATATTTACTAATTAGTACTGAGCAGAAAGTATACCTGAGGGTGAAAAATAAAAAAATAAAAATAAAAAAATAAAATTATATACATATACTGTACATTGTTCATCAGTTTATTGCTGTTCTTTTCTATTGAGTCTATTAGATTTTTTTATGTAACCCACAAATATGAATTTGCTTTTAGTGAGACCATAACAATTAAAATGAGTAACTTTGCAAAGGTCACCATTCATCATGCAGTTCCTGCATGGTCGATAAAAACACTAACTTTTCTTCTGCTTCTATTCCATTTGTCAGGTAATTTATAGATTTAGTAATGGCTATGCTTTTGTACGGCAATTTATTACCCCTGGACTGGGCCACAGTGTAATGTAAATCTAAATGGTATTTCTATTGTCAGCCAGATCCAAGATATTCACATTAAGAAAGGGCTGAGTTATTTACAGTTTCAATTCATAGTTTTACCATTGGTTGGTCCCAGCAGTGCTGTTAGCTATGCCCCATGCAGGAGGCATAAAAATGTGGGGCTATGGCTTCATACTCCTAATACAGCAGGTGACTCATGAGCATATCAGTGAATCTGGAGTGACTGTTGATATTAGTGGTTTTTCTGTTGATTTGTGTGCTTGCAGACTGGCCAACATAATGATGAATAAATGCATGCAGGGAAACGGAGATTATTCCCACCAATATTAGTGTTAGATGAGCCCACACCATCATTTTTCTCTGAATGAACTGATCTCTTTGTTGACAGAAAAGCCCTACTCATGCTTTCCATGTATTCATCTAGCATGAAAGTGGAACAAAGATGAACTTGAGATGGATAAAAGATAATAAGTAGGTTGTAGTCACCGCACTGCAATGGGAAAACAGCTATTTTCTTAGAGGAGTGCAAAGGCGTGAGTATGCTCGTGCATGAGCGTGCACTGGTGACATTCTTACCTGGACCGAACCAGAGAGAGTTTTGAATTCGCCAGCAGCCTGGCTGCACTTGCTCCACTGCTGCCTGGAAAACTGCAGAGCTGCTTCTGGTCCACATCTGGTCCACAGCTGGTCCATGTGGGATGGTTGGACATTCACCAAGCCAAGCACAACCAGAGCCACCGATAACATGGCAGTGCTTACAGCTGACAGCAGCAGTCTTAGCATATGTCAATGATGATGCAGGTGTGTATATTTATAGTAGTTATAGGGTACATTAATATGCAGACTGCACTGACTTGTATTACACAGGTCTACAAAAACAATATATTTTGATAAATAAAATTTGCTTCTGAGAACTTCAGATGGGCTATTTATCTTTTTGTTTTCCAACTGATTTCAGACATGAAATCTGATTTAAGCTTGCACGTAACATTTTTGAGATACACATCGTTGATGTTTGACGTGAATGATGTGTATCTCAATATAATGTATTAATGCCATGGCTAGAAGTTTGCAAAAACTGTTTTAATGTGTTTATTCTGGACAAAAACAAGAGAAGACGATCTCAGGATCTCTCCAAAGCGTATTTCTGTCATTTTAGCTCAAAATAAATCCACAAAAATGCTTGAGGCACTTGCTTTTGCGCATGCACTGCACATCCATCTCTCTTTGCAAGAACAAACAGTAGTGGGTCATCATGCTCTGATTCAATTTTTCCTGGTGTCGGTTTTCCATTACTTTTATACCTTGGTGACATCACCCAGATTTGGTGGGAAAATGTCGAGATGAGAATGTAAAAAGTGCAATTTCAGTGATATTCTGGCACTCATTAGTTGATGTGCTTTCAGCATGTTATCCACAAGCTCAGCAAGATTCTCTGCTCTGATATTGCCAAGACAATTCTGTGCACAAATGTTTCCCATTGCTGCTGATTCAGATGGCTTCAGCATTAGTTCACAGATTTCAGGACCAACAAAAACACCTTCTTTCACTTTGGCTGCATTTTTTTGGACAGTAAACTTATTTCTTAAGGCTAAAATGTATCACTGTTTCTGCCCAGTCATTCTAGCCGTCCAATTCTGGGAAAATCATAACTTTATAAAAATGGGATGAAAGAGATGAAAATGGTTTGTTAATGCACAGGTGAAAGTATACCAGCAGCAAAATGCTTGTGACCAGTTTGATCTTTTAGGTACCGCTAACTACATTATTTCATTCGCCTGTTTTTTAACATATTCTAATCTTGTTGACTTGTTGTTGTCTAAATAAAACTCTGCAAAAAATGAGAACTGTACACAAACTTTTGACTTTGTACAAAGTATTTTAATCGCCTAGCTGCACCTTAATAAACAGTCTAAAGCCATGTCAGCAGCCCTGTAAGCCTTCAGTTTTTGCACACCAACAGCGACATGCTAATGCGGTTATTATGACAAACTGTTTTTATGCTGTTTTCTTATCATCTTAGTTTAGCTTGCTAGCAATGCTAATGCTAGTCAATAAGCACTAAATGGCCCAAACTATTCTCTATTTAAACCTACTTAAAGTGAAGTGCTTCATATTATAAATAAGGTTCAACAACTCAAATTGTACAAATGGATCAAACTAAAATAAAAGCAAGCCTCCAAATGTAGGTCTGTGGTCAGGTCAGTTCACTGTTATAGAGAGGCATCTGGCTATGAAGACCTTTAAAAGTCATCAGCAAAATGGCAATGCATCTTGCCAATTGCAACTTCAAGAGATTGAGGCACTAAACATAGGAGAGATAAAATATAAAACTGGGACAAGATCAGACCTAGCAGGCCAACATGTGTAGGTGGGTGACACATTGAATAAGATAAAAGAGATTTGAGGTTTGGTCTGTGGACTTGTTATCTGGCTTATGAATTCCTCCTCCCACATTTCCACTTCTGCCTTTGTCTCCTTGCAACACTCAACTCTGTCTGAGTGCCTTAAGCTTCACATCCAGCAATGCAGAGGCCTGTACGATAAGCTTATAGGTTAATACAAATCACAAAAAGCCCCAGACAAAATATATTAAAACTTCCATATCCTTCTAATGATGATTGACATCTTGCAAAAATACTGGTGCTGTTTGGTTTGTGTGGAACTTGCAGCTTCTGTGAGTTTAATCAATCTGGAACTCTTTTGCTTGTTTGCAGGTTGGAGTAGCTGTGATGGATGACCAGTGTGTGTCTCACGGCAGTCCTCATCGCAGCGGAGGTCATGTCAGTACTGAGGGTCAGAAGTCGAATGTCATCAGGTGTGGTTGGCTCCGGAAGCAAGGAGGTTTTGTCAAAACGTGGCACAGTCGCTGGTTTGTGCTGAAAGGGGATCAGCTCTACTATTACAAAGATGAGGAGGAGTCTAAAGCTCTGGTAAGACTGTGAGTGTACTAGAAGATGAACTAACATAAAAATTCAGGCATACACCCACACATATGCAGATGATAGTTCACACTGTATGATGATTGAGCTGTTTTTGGATCACACAGCTCTTTGACTTATGACCAGACTGTATGTAAAAGATGGGTGTAGCATCTGTGAAGTTTTTATGGGCTCTGAAACCTCAAGCTATGCACCTAGGGTCATAAGTATTAGCTACTGTAAGCATGGTTGGTTAGCAAGGTGCGTTCCTACAGTCATATGAAAAATGTGAGTTTTTCACAAGATTGTATGCAGTCCTGTGAAAAACTAAAAAGTAATACTTTTCTATATGACTATCAGTCTCCCACATCATTGTGGAGGAATTTTCGCCCACTCTTATTTACTCTCATTTACAGCATCGCTTCAGTTCATTTAAGTTTGCAGACATTTGTTTATACACAGCACTCTTATGGTTCCAACACAGCATTTCAATCAGGTTGAGCTCTGGACTTTGACTGTGCCATTGCAGCACTTTAATTCTTTTATTTTTCAGCCAGTCTATTGCAGACTTGCTGCTGTGCTTGCATGTGCTTGATCCAGTTTTAGCAAAGCTTTAGCTATCAGACAGATGGCCTCACATGTGACTCTGGTACACAGAGGATGGTCAACTCAGTGACTGCAAGGTACCCAGGTCCTGTGGCTGCATGCCCAAATCATCACCAATCTACCACCACGCTTGATAGTTAGTTGAGGTGTTTGTGCTAATATGCTGTGTTTGGTTTTCACTAAACGTGGCACTGAGTTACATGACCAGACATCTCTTTCGTTTGGTCCGTCCACAGAGGTTGTTGCAGAGGTTTTGTGATTTGTTCAGATCCAACTTTGCAAACATAAGCTATACTCCCATGTTCTTTTTACAGAAGAAAAAGCTTTCTCTTAGCAGCACTTCCAAACAAGGCCTACTTGGTCAGTTTTCTTCTAATTGTACTATTATGGTGTTTAACATTTAACACACTAACTGAGGCCTATAGTCTGAGATGTAGCTATTGGGTTTTATACAGTTTCTCTCAGCTTTGCAAGGGTTTGACCTTGGAGTGAATGTTCAGGGACAATCCACATCCAAGATTGGCAGCTGTCTTGAATGTTTTCCACTTGTGATGAATCTTTGTCACTGAAGAATGATGGACTTTAAATTATTTGGAAATGGTCGCATAATCCTTCCCAGATTGATGGGCAACAACAGTTGTTTCTCTAAGATTACTGCCGATGCCTTTTCTCCTTGCCACACCTTAAAGCTCCAGACCAGCAAACTGTCAAACATTCTGTTTTATAGCAGTGGTTACATTTCATGATCAAAAGATCAAGTGCATTTGATTAGTAGCACCTGGCTGTTACTTACCTTCTTGACACCAATAGAAGCAGTTTTGTTTTTTGTTTAACAGGATTGCATAAAGTCCTGTGAAAAAGGACGCATGTGGGTGTTTCACATAGATGGATACATGCTGATAGTTCCTAAGTAAGATACAAATACAGTTAAAGCATTTACTCAAAGCAGCTTGCAACTGCCACTAATGATAATTCTAAGCCTCAGTGAAATTTAAGCCAACCCTCTAGAGCCGTCACAAGTGGTGATATTACTTTTCTTACTCAATCTAATGGGCCAGCCTCAATATAAAATGATGGCTGGCATATAGTGTGTCGCTATGAAGTCAGCCATTCAACAGTGGGAAATGTGCTGGAAATGTTTTGCTCACTTTAACAGTACGATCAGATATGAATCTAAATATGTACTCTAAACCCTGCAGTGGTGAAGTGTCTGTTTGTGCTTTCTGTATTTGCTGTATTTACTCTCAGCACCACCATATTTCTTGTAGATGCATGCTACAGTATAGCCAGGTGAGATGATAACATCAAGCTATGGTTCAAATGAGGTTGTTTTGACTCTCAAACCAAACTGTTTTCAGTTTCTTTATGGAAACACACACACACACACACACACACACACACACACACACACACACACACACACACACACACACACACACACACACACACACACACACACAAATGGCTATCCTGAAATGAGAAGAGACAATGAGTAACACGAGTTTTATGGCTATCTCTAACATTACTGTAACAAGGAACTCCCTCTCACTTAGCATGTGTAGACTGGAAAAAGAAGCTGCCAGAAATACAGAGGAAATCTTCGAAATGTGAAAGAGAGCGGATATTGATTCCACAAGTTTAGTTCAGTAAGACATTTGTTTAATTTCTTGAATTTGATGATAAAGTCAATAGCCTTTTCTTGGCTGTCAAATATAATGACGCTGGATAGCAACTTCTTATTAAATACTAGTTCATAAATACTCTAAGAGTGTGTTTTATGAGTAGCTATCCTATCATGCCTTTAATCTTTATATCAGTTAGCAGATGTTTCGTGTTTTGTTTTTTTTTTCCTCTTTGCAGTTATTTTACACCAGAGCTTACTCCTAGTTGGCAAATACACAAAAGACCACATCCTTTTGTAATATTTATTCCTACCAAACAATATCTCCTTTTTTTCCTGTGGAAACTTGATCACTTGTGCACAATTGAAATCTTTATTCTGCTCATCTACCCACACTTCTTTGCCTGGCCAATTTCCCAGGAAACTGAGCCTCAGCCAAACCCAAGAAACAGCAGTAGCAGAAGTCTCTAAAGGTTAAAGCTCCAGACCTGAAGGTGGGCCACAGGCCAGATACACGGGGAGGAGAGATTTTCTTTCTTTTTTTCTGGGAAGGCCAGGTTTTGAAGCTGTGTCAAAAAAAAGAGAGAAAACAGTTTTCCTGAAACAACTTGATAATTATATTTATCATCATCTTCTCAGAGAAGTTATTTGTAATGTCCCTACAACTCCATCTACCTGTGGAATACTCTTCTTTGGTTAGCAACTTTCCATTCTTGCCCTACTTCTAAAGCTGTAATAAATTTCAGCTACTTTTTTTTTTTTTTTTGCAGAGAATGGGAAATTTCTAGTGAAACTAGGTCAGGTACAGAGGAGTGTGCTCAAAGTCCTCAAATCTCCATGACCTCCAAAGCAGAGAAGCATGTAAGAGCACAAACAGAACACTCCAAAAAGACAGCGTACCGAACAGAATACAAGATAACCAGTGTAGAGTTTCCAACATCCCAAAAAGGAGGAATACCAGCGGGACAGAGAGGAGACAGAAAACTGTCAGGAACAGGTTTGGTTTTTTTGTTTTGCCTCGAACGCTGATGTTTCAGATCAGGGCAAAGACACAAACACACAAGGTGCACTAAGATCCTCCACTTTACTTAGACTATATGTGGTGGAGTAATATCTACCCACGCTAACCTATTAGCCACATCCAACAGAGACGCAACTGATTAATTCTCTCACATGCTGTGATCTCTCCATTTGTTACCCATCACATTAGCCTAATTGGTGCTACCTCAGCGGACACATGAACATGTGCTACTTTCTGTTGGCTAACAATTTGTTAAACGATTAGACAGGAAAAAATTACATATTTAACCAGTTTCTGGCACAAACTGAATCTACATTTTTTTTGAAAAAAAAAAAGCATTTATTATGCTATTCACATATAAATATAAAGTCTCACAATAAATGAATTTAAAGTACGCACAGTTTAAAAAAAAAAAAAAAACAAAGGCGGGGGGACAAGTTTGGAAAATAGTAGCATTTAGACACAATGAACTGCTTTATCTTTACTTACAGTGGCACATAGCACTAGCACTGCACTCTTAAGCAGTAAATATTAGTTGCTAATATTGTGAATAATTATGGGGGGGGTTTTAACACAGAGACTTACCAGAAAAGTTGGTAAGTGATCGCTTGTAATTATGTAACTAATCACAGTATGACTTTTCTGTCTATCTTAGGCAGAGTGCTAGGTTTCAGTGTCTATTTTTGATACTGAAAGCCTAACAGTATTTATGATTAGTTCCTCTAATCCTGTTGTTACTCTAACCAAAAAACTCGAGTTGTCATATCAGTCCTTAATCCTGCAAGAACATTGTTTTTTTTTTTTTGGGCTCTTGGGACCACTAGAGTCAAGTTAGAACCGTAATACCACCAGTTAAACTAGCATTACCTGACTGGTTGTAAGCCGTAGCTGGCTGTTGCTGGCAGTCACTATAAAACTGACTGCTAAACTCCTAGTCACACTGCCGAGCGGTCAGTGACGCTAGGGGAAAAAAATGTGTAATACCCAACCGGTTGGCAAGCGGTTGCTGGAGGTTGTTTGCTGTTGCTACGTGAAACTGGTAGCAAAGAGGTAAACTATGCTGCACCAAAAACCTCCTTGAGATGGCTTTGGCAGCTTGCAGATTGCCATGGTAACCCTTACATTGCTGACTTGTCTCCAAATACTCACCTAGCTACTCACTAAGTGGTAGTGAAACTGTGAGAACAATTTGCCTTCAAAGTAAAAATTTGTACTCCTTGAAACAGGTTGGTTTCAGTGGTAAAGCACAACTTTTACTTTGGAAGTGAAGATTCCCCGTTTCTGGTTTAAGTCGCTCTCTTCATAGCTTCTCTGCTGCTTTGCAAGCACCTGTCTTTGCAGCCAACTCAGTGTCCGCCATACAACCTGGTTTTACAAATCTCGATGGAGTAGTTGGGTTTTTTGAGATTAAATTCTGAAAGTCAAAGCTTAAATAGCTAAACTTAGAATGTCTGTGAAGGTTCTCAGTCATCCAGGTCATCGTAGTCTAAGGAGCTTGGAAAGAAAAGCGTCTGGACTTCTTAAAGTTGCTTGAAGACGTTTCACCTCTCATCCGAGAAGCTTCTTCAGTTCTAAGGTCAAATGGCCGAGAGTCCCAGATTTAAACCCAGTGGGAGTATCCCCCCAAAGAGGGACAAAGGACCCCCTGGTGATCCTCTAATCACATGAGCCAAGGTGTGAAAGCGGGTGTGGGACCTAATCAGCCAGGGTTTCGGGTGAGCTCATTGTTAAACCTGGCCCCACCCTATCATGTGAATTCCTGAGGTCAGATGGCCCAGAATGTGAGTGGGCGTTAAGGCGTCTGGGAAGGGATCTCAAAACTGGATTATAGATGGCAGACAATTGGTGTCGTAAACCACCGCCTCTGTTCAAAGATGGTCGCTCACAGTGGACATAGATGGCCTCTTTCACTCCTCTTTCAAACCATCTGTCCTCTCTGTCCAAAATGTGAACATTGGCATCCTCGAAAGAGTGACCTTTATCCTTAAGATGCAGATGGACTGCTGAGTCTTGTCCCGTGGAGGTGGCTCTTCTATGTTGTGCCATGCGGACCTCATCACAGCCACAGAAACTGCCATACGGATCAACAAATTATCACAGACAGAAGCAGAGCAAATCAGGATGAAAGTCTCAGCCACCCTATCCAGTGCCAAAGTCCCTCCGTCTAACCTCACATTACAAGAAAAGAAGGCCGTCGCTTCCCTGAGCAAAGACCACAACATCACTATATTACCAGCGGATAAGGGAAGGTGCACCGTAGTCCTAAACACAACGGATTACCACACAAAGATCACTACTCTCCTCAGTGACAACAATACCTACGAAGCCTTAAAGCGAGACCCCACAAGCAGCTACAAAAAGAAAGTTATAGCTTGCCTTCAAGACCTTGAAAGGGACAAAATCATCGACCGCCTCACATATCACCGCCTTTATCCAGGGGATGCCATACCCTGCATTTATGGACTTCCTAAGATCCACAAGGAAGGTGTCCCTCTCAGACCCATAGTCAGTAGCATAAACTCAGCCACTTATAACATTGCGAAACACCTTGCTACCATCCTTGCACCTCTGGTGGGGAACACCCCACACCACATCAAGAACTCCACCGACTTCACCGACAAGGTCGAGAAACTTACCCTGGATCCAGATGAAACCATGGTGTCCTTTGATGTAGTCTCACTCTTCACTTGCATACCCACCACGGAGGCAGTGGAGACTGTCAGAAAACGATTACAAGAAGACAACTCCTTGGAGGACAGGACCAACTTCACACCCGATCAGATCTGCACACTGTTAGACCTCTGCCTCACCACTACATATTTCAAGTACAACGAGGGTTTCTACAGACAAAAACATGGCTGTGCCATGGGCTCCCCCGTGTCACCTATTGTAGCCAACCTTTACATGGAGGAAGTGGAAAGAAAGGCTCTTGGCTCTTTTAAAGGGAGAGTACCCAGCCACTGGTACAGATATGTAGACGACACCTGGGTCAAAATCAAAACACAAGAAGTGGAATCCTTCAATGCGCACATTAACGCCGTGGATAAAAACATCAAGTTCACCAGGGAAGACACAAAGGACAACTGCTTGCCCTTCCTAGACTGCGCTGTGCACATTGAAGAAAACGGCAACCTCAACATTGAAGTTTACCGGAAGCCCACACACACGGACCAGTACCTCCTCTTTGACTCCCATCACCCTCTGGAACACAAACTTGGAGTAATCAGGACCCTACACCACCGGGCAGAACATGTTCCCTCTAAGCCTGAAGGGAAAAAGAAGGAACACACACATGTAAAGGAAGGACTCAAAACATGCGGTTATCCCAACTGGGCGTTCATGAAGTCAGCAAAGATGCACAGAAAAGAAGATCAGACACCAGCGAGGGAGGATAAGAAAGACAGACGCAACAACGTTGTCATCCCCTATGTAGCTGGTGTATCAGAGAAACTCAGGAGAGTTTTCTCCAAGCACGACATCCCAGTGTACTTCAGACCCAGCAACACACTCAGACAGAAACTGGTTCACCCGAAAGACAAAACTCCAAAACACAGACTTAACAACGTGGTGTATGCTGTACAGTGCAGCGAGGAATGCCCAGACCTCTACATTGGAGAGACCAAACAGCCACTTCACAAGCGCATGGCACAACATAGAAGAGCCACCTCCACGGGACAAGACTCAGCAGTCCATCTGCATCTTAAGGATAAAGGTCACTCTTTCGAGGATGCCAATGTTCACATTTTGGACAGAGAGGACAGATGGTTTGAAAGAGGAGTGAAAGAGGCCATCTATGTCCACTGTGAGCGACCATCTTTGAACAGAGGCGGTGGTTTACGACACCAATTGTCTGCCATCTATAATCCAGTTTTGAGATCCCTTCCCAGACGCCTTAACGCCCACTCACATTCTGGGCCATCTGACCTCAGGAATTCACATGATAGGGTGGGGCCAGGTTTAACAATGAGCTCACCCGAAACCCTGGCTGATTAGGTCCCACACCCGCTTTCACACCTTGGCTCATGTGATTAGAGGATCACCAGGGGGTCCTTTGTCCCTCTTTGGGGGGATACTCCCACTGGGTTTAAATCTGGGACTCTCGGCCATTTGACCTTAGAACTGAAGAAGCTTCTCGGATGAGAGGTGAAACGTCTTCAAGCAACTTTAAGAAGTCCAGACGCTTTTCTTTCCAAGCTCCTTAGACTAAACTTAGAATAATCTTTGCAATTATGAAGTCAGAAAGCTGTAGAAAAAAACATCAAGTAATAAATAAAAAAAACAAAAAATGTGATTTCCTCAGAATGGCTGTAACATGTCGTCATGTGTGATGCACTAGGACTTTATACCTGACATACCATTGTTTTGTTTTCATGCAGTGAACATTTTATAACATTTGTTTGATTTCCAATACCTCAACTCATAAGAATTCTGATGTTTTTAGATACTGTAACATTATTTGAAAAATTACTGCTGATGTAGGCAGACATGTTGATGCTATACAGTTAGGCCGAACCTCTCTGAGTAACGGGAGGAATCCGAAGAATGGGTGTCAGATGGAGGTGAAGGGTCACAGAAAAGCATGGGTACAGGGTACAGCACGTGTAGGATTAGTGTCAACATGCCATCTGCCTGCACTTACTCGTCTATGAAGGAATACACACACACAAGCCCGCATGTACACACTCACATTCTTAGATGCACACATGCATTTACTCGGATTTCATCTGGCTGAGCCATAAACAAAGACGCTATTCATGCAGTGGGTGAGATTGTATGGTTATTGTAATTCAAACCACTTAGCCTTGTATCTATGTGCCAGGGATGTAAGGAAAGTAGCATTGTAAATGAATGAGAGAATTGTGAATTAATACATTGAAATGATTTAATGTTTTAAGAAATGAAAGACATTAAAATTTCATAAGTTTATTATGATTTTAGCTGCTGCACGTCTTACAAGTTAGTTAATATTCATAGCATGTAGGGGGGCACACCTGGAGGCAGACGAAATGAGAAGTAGCTGGATTTAATAAGAAATTGCATTATATCAATAATGCAGCAGTGCAGTTGTGTACTAAAAGTCCTTTTGTTTTCCCTGCTTAAGCTGAGAACCATTTGACCTTGGCATTTAACTGGAGTAAATAAAATGCCACTGCAGTTCAGTAATTTTTCATTCTGCAACACTGTGTTACTGCTGATTTGATGACAACTCTGTAGCCCTCGTTTGACATTGACAAAGATGTTTTTGAGGCATTACAAAGTAATAAAAGCTTTTTATAGCAGGCAGGGTTCCAGCCAGTCACGTCAAATCCAGAGCAGATCTGATTTGCATTATATTTGAATGTATGAGGCATGTGAACCAAGAAGTGGACATTATCAAGACACCCTTTTGTGAACATCATGAAAAGCATTGCTGACATCATCCTCTGGTAATAGACAAAAAATTTCCATTAAAGTGGTTCAATAAGTTTGCATGCATGGGTGGCTGTTTAAAAGTATGGATGGGCAATAATATTAGGGCAAAGACATTTCCTTTAGCCTAAATATATTAAAGCATGAAGAAGTTTATCATTAATAGAAGGCAGCCCCGTCCATTAGTATTCCTAGGCTGCATATACTGCATAGAAGCTATTTCCTTTAACTCCTGTAGGGTGGCTGCATGTCTAATAAGCTCTGCAGTGATGGATGAAGAAGTCAATTAAGTCTCACTGGACTTGCAACAAGTTCCTGTAAGTTTTGTAGCCTAAGGACTTTTTCTATTTCCAATACCTGATAGTGCAAGAGGGTAAAACAGTGAATTTAAGGTGTGTGCAGATGTAGTGGTATTTGTATTGCTGGAGCAAAGCAGCTGCATGGAATATTTACTCACGTCGAATCCCAACTCACTAAAAAACTGAACTGCAGAGCTTCTTGTTCTGTCTGTCTTAGAATGCTTCACTTTTCGATGGTCATAACACAGTACAGTAAGCACTGGCTCACATCTGTTGACTCATTATATTTAATTTATAGCTGTATCTTAACAATGAATTTGTGGATAAAAGGTGTGATTCACATTGATACTCCTAGTGATACATTGTTATTTTGTCCAAAATAAGGAGCCGATGGTTTACATTAAATTCTAGACTGCAGCAGTATTCTGTAGTTTGCATGAAAGATTATGACTTGTCTGCAAACATTTGCCGTTTTAATGAATGAGGTGCAGTGAAACTTGAGGAAGTGCAATGCAAACCAATAACGGAAAAAATTGGTCTTCCAAATAAAAGTTGAGCATTAGCACCACAATCAATCAACATTTCAAAATGAGCAAACTACGAGCAACTGCAGCAACCTGCTAGCAATCAAAGTAACCACAAGAAAAGGGGAACCACTAGCAACCACTTGCCAACCAGCTGGGGAGCACAAACTTTTCCTAATGGCTGGTGGATTAGAAACGGATTTCATAACAACAGAAACTACTACTTGGGAAATACAAATTTGCCTGTGTGACTGAGACATAACTTAATGGGGCAAGATACACAAATATTCCCCCTCAGTAAATTATTAAAATAAATGTGCAAAAACTGATTTTGTAAAGTTTTTAACTGTTTTAGCATCTGTTTACATTAATGAATGTTGATTAGCTGATGTTCTGTATAATTTAGAGAACTCTCATTGATCTGGTTTCCCATGAATGAATAATAATGAATGGGTAACCAAACATGTGGACAAGCTAACACACATTTAACATACATATGCTAACCACACACGCTTTGTGTGAAGGTCATTGTTCAGTCAGAGCAAGGAGTGACCTGACAAAAATCCATATCAGCAATATCAGGTTATAACATATTCCTCCCTCCTGTCTCCTCTAAGACCCCCGAAGGAGATTTGAGGGCAGAATCGGATATCAGATATACTGAAAACTGGTCCTCACCTGTGGATGGTTTAAAGACTTTCTTTCTGCCTTTCACCTTAATAGGTTTAATTGGTCTTTGCTAATTTTAACTTTGCTTTGCTGGGAGATTTTAAATCAAAATACTTTTAACCAATGTTGAAACTCTTGCTTCTTTCTGCTTCCTCTGCCATTCTCCTCTATTAAGCAGAAATGCCATCCCATTTTCTCTGCATTCTTTTGTAGTTTATACATCGAGTTCATCTTCTTCACGTCTGCCTAGTGAAGCCTGCAGTGTCAAATAAATCAAAACCATGCTTTGGTGGCTTTGGCCTAAAACCCGAATCAAGTTTCACTCAGATAATTAATGCCATCAACTTTAGAGCTTAACAGTCAGCCGCTTGAATTGCTTTAACTTTAAATCTGACCTTGCTGACACCACTTTGAAGTCAAGCTGACCCCTGTCACGCATGTCACTTTTTCATGGGCTGTTCTCTCTGCCTTCATTCTTACTTCCTTCTGTTTTTGAGAGCTGAAATATATGAAGTCACACTCATGAACATTTTACATACAGGTCAGCTCACACCACTGCCAATCTGTATTACATTTGCATTGAGAAATAATACTAAAAAGTGCTAACTTCTTCTTTTAAAAAAAAAAAAAAAAAAAAAAAAAAGCTATCTCAGTGGTGTTTAAATTTATGCGCAGCTATGTCTCTTTAAAATATCTCAAAAAAGATTGGTAACTTTAACATGCAGTTTGCAGTTATGCTTCCCAGAGGAAGAGCTCACCTATTGGTTATTTTAAAGCACAAACAATCGCATAAGGTTGTTTCAAGGTTCTTGAGAACGTCCTGAGCATGTTCGTACTTGTACATATATCATTCATATATCTATGGAACCGTGTGTTATTCTGTTTTCTCAGCATGCCATGTTATGTCTTTCAGTTGTTATAGTTTGACTTTTTTTATCTATTGATCTGACAAATATGATCTGTAAAGAGGATAAAATCAGTATGGGGAAAGTGCTGCTGACCTCATTTCCATCTGCCTCATTCATTTCCTCTGGTACACCAAACCACATATGTTATCAGTTTATCTTCTATGATACACTCTAAAGGCTTTATAGGCCTTTCCTAGTATCCACTTATCTTCAAGTCCTGGGAAAGGCCATCTTGTAAGAATTCTGGTAGTCTGCTTTGAGATGTCTGAAACCTTTACGCATCTGCTTGTCTCATTTGTTTAATAGAACAAAGCTGTGATAGTGAAGCTTGATTTGTGGGCTGTAGACAGCTTTTGATTTTCCTGCTGTCGGGGCATCCAGAGAAGGATATTGGTAACAGATCACACGTAGGAGACATCCAAACTGTAGTACAAGCATAGCTGATGAGCAGGGATATGTCTTCTCTGTGGTTGGTGCAGCTGTATTCAGTTTTTCTCTCTCTCTCTCTACTTAACAGTGGAATATATAATGTGCTGCAGTACAAGGACTATATTGAGGGCTATAGCTGCAAAGTAATTTCACAGGAAAATGGTTGAACAGGAAAATACCTTCTGCCTTTGTGGTTTGTTGTTTGTAGACTTTGCAAGTCAAATATCTCCTGCACCTGTGTTCTAGTGTTAAAGGTATAGATACAGGATGTTAAGGCAGACCTGAATGGACTGAAATAGACTTCAGTGGCAACATGTAAATGAAATATAAGATACAATCTTTGTCCTATTATTCGTTGGTATTATTGTGCATTATTTCATTCTAATGCCTTGGCTTATTTTAGCAACATGATGCAAAGACAGGTGTATGACGAATGACCTTAATTTAGCCCCTGTAGCTTAATACAAGGTAGCTGTCATGAATGTTGTTAATGCTTGCTTTGAAGTCAGTCTTTTTGTAAATGAACTGCAATTAACGATACAAAGAGGCTTCTTTGATAGAATCTCCTTTGCCAACTTCTTGTGATTTTTCTTCAACTTATGAAGATGGAGGACAAGTTTGACTTCAGCAGCATGTTCTTGCAATGTAGGCGTATTTTTAGGTCTTTGCAAAAGATAAACGCATAAACTAATGATGTTGGCTGACTTTAATAGGGTTACATAAAGAAATTACTGCTTTAATGAGGTTAAGTGATGCCACTGACCGACAGCCTACACTGTGGAGGAAAACAGTTGTTAGAGTGTTGTTTTGTGGATCCTGGAAATGATTTTGTGATACAAATAGTTATTAGATATGATCTTGTGCAAGGAGAACTGTGTATGTAGCCTATAAAAAGTATTTTCTTACTTTATTTTATTTTAGGCAGAAAATACTTTACTCTATATAACTTTGGTTATGTGTTGTAAGCTCTATGGATATGTATAAAAGGTATTCAGCAGCAACAGCAGTGACAGGTATTCTTAAAATTAAATGGTAGGGCATAGTGTATGCCTTTGTGGGAATTTAGTCTTAGTGTCATGACATGTTTTTAAATGGCCCTGATACTGCTTGTGGTAAGCAGGCATGCTCGTCCATATTTTCCACCCCTATAGCTCCGTTCTATACTTTATTAAAACCTGTGATTGATATCTCAGTTCTAGCAAAAACTACAGTGTTTATACATTTTCAGACTATTTCTATACCATTATTAAAGATAATAGCTTAAAATCTGTGGGTAACTTTTCCAGCTTGGGACACAATCGGATGCATCGCATCTAACATACGGTTGTTTTTTAACCAGGCAGCTCATACACTCACTTAAATTAAATCGCCCTTGCTTTGTAATTCACCAATTTAGGTTCCCTGTGGTAATTTCAGTCTATCATTTATCCTGTCTAATTTCTCATATTACTCACCCAACGTTAATTTGACAAGTAAATAAAAATTAATGAAGAAGTTTCCCATTTCCCTCTAGTTAACTGGCATATTAATATTTATGAGGGTTATGCAGTCACAGTTGGTGGTTTTTATTTTATAGTTGCTTTTGAATGTGGTACAGTGCAAGAAATACCTGCTGTGTAACAGTGGAATAGTGACATTTATTGCATTATTGAACCTTGCAGCAGGAAAAACATTAGTAACTCTTTGCCCCTTAAAAAATCTAGAACCAGAAATGGTGAAGAATAAATACATAAGGTCCAATTAATGGATACATATGGTACTCTAGAAAGGCAGACCAGTTGTAGGTCTCCAGCTAAGCTCCAGCTGAGTTTGATTTGCTGTAAAAGGTTGGCCGGGCTGGAGAACACTAATTACTGTCTACAAAGTCAGTTGAACAACAAGCCAAGTAATGAATTACCTGTTGAGCCAAAAACAGATGGCAGCTTGACTTCACTCTTAAGCTTTTATCTGAAGCAGTTGATTCTTCTCACTAGCTTTGAATGATTCCTTCGTGTTATGCAGTGATTCTGAGAAAGTATTTCAATATTTTATTAGTAGTAGTACTATTATTATTATCAGTAGTAGTAGTATTTAGATTTTAAATATTTTGTTTATATTAAGTTTGAAATATTTTTTTTCCTATTTTATTTCACTCTCAAAGCTTTTATATCATACCCTCATCTGACACTTAATTATAACAAATTAAACTATGTCATTGCATTTAGCTATGTAGATGTGGTCAAGACGACCTGGTGAGGTTCAAACTGGGCATCAGGATGGGTAATTTAAGTGACTCTGAACATGGTGGTGTTGTTGGTGATGTGAGATGGAGTTGATAACAGGTTATACAGTGGCTTGCAAAAGTATTCAGCCCCCTTGAACTTTCCCACATTTTGTCACATTACAGCCACAAACATGAATCAATTTTATTGGAATTCCATGTGAAAGACCAATACAAAGTGGTGTACACGTGAGAATTGGAACGAAAATCGTACATGATTCCAAACATTTTTTACAAATAAATAACTGCAAAGTGGGGTGTGCGTAATTATTCAGCCCCCTTTGGTCTGAGTGCAGTCAGTTGCCCATAGACATTGCCTGATGAGTGCTAATGAATAAATAGAGTGCACCTGTGTGTAATCTAATGTCGGTACAAATACAGCTGCTCTGTGATGGCCTCAGAGGTTGTCTAAGAGAATATTGGGAGCAACAACACCATAAAGTCCAAAGAACACACCAGACAGGTCAGGGATAAAGTTATTGAGAAATTTAAAGCAGGCTTAGGCTACAAAAAGATTTCGCAAGCCTTGAACATCCCACAGAGCACTGTTCAAGCGATCATTCAGAAATGGAAGGAGTATGGCACAACTGTAAACCTACCAAGACAAGGCCGTCCACCTAAACTCACAGGCCGAACAAGGAGAGCGCTGATCAGAAATGCAGCCAAGAGGCCCATGGTGACTCTGCAGAGATCTACAGCTCAGGTGGGGGAATCTGTCCATAGGACAACTATTAGTCGTGCACTGCACAAAGTTGGCCTTTATGGAAGAGTGGCAAGAAGAAAGCCATTGTTAACAGAAAACCATAAGAAGTCCTGTTTGCAGTTTGCCACAAGCCATGTGGGGGACACAGCAAACATGTGGAAGAAGGTGCTCTGGTCAGATGAGACCAAAATGGAACTTTTTGGCCAAAATGCAAAACGCTATGTGTGGCGGAAAACTAACACTGCACATCACTCTGAACACACCATCCCCACTGTCAAATATGGTGGTGGCAGCATCATGCTCTGGGGGTGCTTCTCTTCAGCAGGGACAGGGAAGCTGGTCAGAGTTGATGGGAAGCTGGATGGAGCCAAATACAGGGCAATCTTGGAAGAAAACCTCTTGGAGTCTGCAAAAGACTTGAGACTGGGGCGGAGGTTCACCTTCCAGCAGGACAACGACCCTAAACATAAAGCCAGGGCAACAATGGAATGGTTTAAAACAAAACATATCCGTGTGTTAGAATGGCCCAGTCAAAGTCCAGATCTAAATCCAATCGAGAATCTGTGGCAAGATCTGAAAACTGCTGTTCACAAACGCTGTCCATCTAATCTGACTGAGCTGGAGCTGTTTTGCAAAGAAGAATGGGCAAGAATTTCAGTCTCTAGATGTGCAAAGCTGGTAGAGACATACCCTAAATGACTGGCAGCTGTAATTGCAGCAAAAGGTGGTTCTACAGAGTATTGACTCAGGGGGCTGAATAATTACGCACACCCCACTTTGCAGTTATTTATTTGTAAAAAATGTTTGGAATCATGTATGATTTTCGTTCCACTTCTCACGTATACACCACTTTGTATTGGTCTTTCACGTGGAATTCCAATAAAATTGATTCATGTTTGTGGCTGTAATGTGACAAAATGTGGAAAAGTTCAAGGGGGCCGAATACTTTTGCAAGCCACGGAATGTACAGAAGGCTTTGCACATTTCAGAAACTGGTGATCTACTGGGATTTTCCAGCACAACAATCTTTAGGATTTACAGAGAATGGTTCAAAACAGAGAAAATATCCAGTAAGCAGCAGTTCTCTGGGTGAAAATGCCTTGCTGGTGCTAGAGGTTGGAGGAGAATGGCCCGACTACTGAAGAGGTATGCAGGAGAGCATCTCTGAGAAGGCATTGAATCGGGAAGCAGAAGAAGCAGAAGACCACATTGTTGCACCTTGTTGAATCCATGCCATTAAAAATTGAGACAATTTAGCTGTTTTCAGAAAAAAAAAAAATCTCACTGCACCGTACCTAGTACGAATCCTAAAAGACTGGTACTATGTTAGCACTTGTGTGGTGATTATTAAGCTGGTAAAGTCACAGATATTTGCTCGTTCCTTTAAATTTACTGAAGAAGCCAGAGGTAATTAATGAGACAGCCAATGGTAAAGGGCACAGAGAGGACATTCACCCTATAACCTCAATATAAACAAACATGGCACATCAGCAGGAGTAAGCTGTTGGGTTTATGACCAACAAATCAATGTCACATGTGGAAGGTAATAGCTGCAGTTTTTACAGGCTGATCTGACCAGCAGGACCAACTGAAATTTCTGTACTCTCTTCCATTAAATGGAAAAAAGCCGCAGTCAGTGTTCTTGTATTTGCTTGCAGTCTCAGAAAACACATGAAATTAGATTTCAGTTGGAGGACACTGTTGGACGCAGCCTCAGAAAAAGCCTCCTGGAGGCTGGGCTGCTGCTTACAAGCCTGAGCCTCCTGCTGTTGCTTTGCTCATATGGATTTCTCTGAGTCACTTTTGTCCCATATGTGTGTGCGTGGCTTTTTGTTTGGGAATAAAAGATAATTGGTTTTGTGTCATTGCACCGATTCCAAAAGTGACCTCATTCCACTTAACAACAATGTAAAAATGCACAAAACACCCCGAAATAGGTTGGGTTTTTGTCTCGCGTTGGGTTGGGCTGGGCAAACGTGCTCTTTGCTGGGTAAATATTACTCTGCCTGCGGTTGGGTTTGTCTGCAGCAAACAACAGGCCACCAGGGAGGATGCATGGAAAGTGTGGCTGTGGCTTAAAATGGAGGAGAGGAGTATCAGTGGTGTTGTGGTTTTATGTTATAGAAAGGCTTAACAGGCCCTCGTCTTTTTTTTCTGGGTTTTTTTTAAATGTGACACGCATTTTTTTTTTTAAAAATCTCTCCTCAAATGCACACTGTTTATCTAAATCGTCTCTCATTTCCCTCAAACTAAAACAATGTTTACAAAAGGAACCTCTTAAAAAACCTTGGCTTTTAATCCTGATATATTGAAGCTAGTCATATTGTCTTGCTGACAGCCACATCAGTCGAGTCCATTCCTTTATTTCCCTCTCTTTTGAACATCTTTATAGCCTCCTTCAAAGCGCTTCATCTGGGGCCTCAGGTAGGGTTTCAACTTCCTGATTGTCACAGTTATGGCTCATTAAAAAGTCCCTTTTTCTCTCTGCGAGCAGGAAGGAAACTGACTCTCTCTCTGATCATGTTAATGTGCACAAGTCCTGAGTACTGACGTTGTCACTTCTGCACATCTTGTCTGCGTTAGCATTAACCCACAAAGGGGTCACTTTAATGACTGTCAGATGCTGCACTGTGCCATTGATGTCCAACTTGTTAATGAACACAAGAAGTCACTGAATCAGTTGTAAAGGACGAAGTAATCTGAAAAGAATATTCAACCACACAATAATTACTGGCACTAGTTTGTCATTCTGCTAGAAATAACTTATGTAAGCACCTGGCTGTTAGTTGGTAAGTTTACTAAACTGCATGAATTTATGGTGCAGTATCATTTGTGAAGTCAGTGTCATGGTCCTGGGGCTTGGATCCAGGGTTTTGAGTTTTTGGATTTCTTTACTACTTAGTGGGTTTTGTTGGTTTTCATAGTTCTTAGTGTTTTCTGGTTGAGTTATATATTTATTTATTTGCCTCTTCTGAAGTCTCTTACTGCTGGTGTTTGTTATTTGTTGAGTTCTTATATAGTACTCTGCAAAGGTCTTGAGCCCTGCCTTATTTCTTTACATTTTGCTGCCAGGAAATCAGGCTTTTTTTTTTCTTTCTTTTTTTTAAGCGGTCTTGAGCAATAGTTCTCCAAAAGTTCTCGCTGAAATATTTAACACTGACCTATGAATCATACAAGCATAAAACTGCCACCTAATTCAAGAGATTAACCAGTGTTGTGTCTACACATAACAGTCAACATGACAAAGAAGCAAAGTAAATTCTGCCTTTAGACACTTTGTGATAAACAGTCTGTTGCAAAAACACATACTTTGTTTCAATTTCTTTAGGTGAATCTACAAAAAAAATGCCAAATATAACACAATTTGACAGGCATGAAACAGTTTATCTGCACCAAGAAAGTGATTTTTAAACCACTATTATCTGAAAACCTGCAATATATCAGCATGGTGTCATTATAAATTTTAGGAAACTGAACAAGTAGAGGAAAAAAGAAGTAGTAGGCTTTAAAAACTATCTGCAGCAGATGAACAGTATCTGAAAGTCATGTCCTTAAGAAATAGGAAAACAGTATCCAGCAAAGACCTGAGAGATGCTTTATGTGTCTTGTTACACTGATCAGGCATACCATTCTGACAACTGACAGATGAATAACACTGATTATCTCGTTCTGTTTACTGCCATATGCACTACCAATGGGCACCAAAGAGCAATGGAAGAAGATGGCCTGGTCTGATGACTCATGTTTGTTTCACATCATGTGGACGGTCAGGTGCCTCTTTTAGCTGGGGAACACCTGGCACCAGGATGTGCTATGGAAAGAAAGCCGATGGAGGCAGTGTGATGCTTTGGGGACTGTTATGCTGGGATCCTGTCATCCATGTGCATGTCACTTTGACACGTACCACCTACCTAATCATTGTTTCGCATCATGGGCACCATTTCATTGGAGATTGTATTCCTTGATGGCTTTGGCCTCTTTCAGCAGGATAGCGTGCCCTGCCAAAAAGTTAAAACTTGCAGGACAAAGGATCTGTCGGCAACATCGTGGTGCCAGATACTGGAGTTGATTCCTCGATGGGTCAGGGTTGTTTTGGAAGCAAAAGGGGGACCAACACACATTAGCCAGGTGGCGCAATTTAAGTTAGTTTACCCATCTCCAAAAGTTGATTCTGTTCATCTGGACGTAGCGTTTTGTGGGAGAAACGTTTCGTCACTCATCCAAGTGACTTCTTCAGTCTCAGCTGACTGCAGGTTTCCCCAAACCTTATAAACAGTACATTTGCATAATGACTGAAACCAGCCCACTGAAGGAACAATGGGCTGTGAGGTCAGTTCCTTAATCATAATTATGCAAATTCCCATGACCATTGATCAACAATCACTGACCAAAACCCACTGATCAAAGAACACTGATCAATGGCCATGAGTACCATTCACAGAGAGTTGGGGAATGGCTGCAATCACAGCATTGTAAGATGGCGAAAGATGTACCCTTAGGCCCCCTCCTCGATTCAGAGATGGTCTTTCCCTTTTCACGTAAATGGCCTCCTTGACTCCACGCTCAAACCAGCCTTCCTCCCTGTCCAGGATGTGTACATCTTCATCATTGAAAGAGTGTCCACTGGCTTGTAGGTGTAAATAGACTGCAGAGTCCTGGCCTGACGAGGTGGCTCTTCTGTGTTGTGCCATCCGCTTCGCTAGAGGTTGTTTGGTTTCCCTGATGTATAAATCCTGGCAATCCTCCTGGCACTTAACAGCGTACACTATGTTACTCTGTTTGTGTCGGGGGACCCGATCCTTGGGGTGGACCAGTTTTTGGCGCAGCGTGTTTTGGGGTTTAAAAGCCACAGAGACGCGGTGTTTAGAAAAAATGCGTCTCAACTGCTCCGATACTCCTGACACATATGGGATCACTACAGGTTTTCGCTTGGGCAGCGGTTGTCCTTCTCTCCTGGATCGGCTGGAGCTTCCTTTAGGTGTCTTTCCAGCTTTGACAAAAGTCCAGCTGGGATAACCACATTTACTCAGGGCCTTCTTGGTGTGCTGTTCTTCTGCCTCCCTGACCGCTGTGTCAGTGGGGATGGTGTTCGCTCTGTGTTGTAGCGTCCTAATGACACCCAGTTTGTGCTCCAGTGGATGATGAGAGTCAAACCTTAGATACTGATCCGTATGTGTAGGTTTACAGTACACGTCAGCTTTTAGATGTCCCCCATTACTGATGGAAATCTCACAGTCTAAGAAGGCTAACCTGCCACTTTTCATATCCTCCCTGGTGAATTTGATGTGTCGGTCCACCGAGTTAATGTGATCCGTGAATTGCGGTACGTCCTGAGATTTGATTTTCACCCAGGTGTCATCCACATACCTGAACCAATGACTTGGTGGTGTTCCAGGGTAGGATAGCAAAGCCCTCTTTTCCACTTCTTCCATGTACAAATTGGCCACGATGGGTGAAACTGGGGAGCCCATGGCACACCCATGTTTCTGCCTGTAGAACTGACCCTTGTATGTGAAGTAGGTGGAATGAAGACACGGTTCCAAAAGCAAACACACTTGGTTGATGCTGAGAGTGGTCCTGTTGCTGAGGTTGGTGTCATCCTGTAATCGCTTACAGACTACTTCCAACGCTTCCATGACTGGGATGCAAGTGAAGAGAGATGTAACGTCGTACGAGACCATGGTTTCATCTGCCTCCATAATGACATCTCTCACCTTCTCAACAAAATCCAGGGTGTTCTGGATGTGGTGTTCAGAGCTGCCCACCAGCGGGTTGAGGATCGAAGCCAGAAACTTGGAGATGTTATAGGTGCCCGAGTTGATCATGCAGACAATTGGTCTTAAAGGTGCACCCTGTTTATGTATTTTCGGTAAACCATACAGACTTGGTGTAGACTCCCCTGGGTACAGCCTGTGGTATGAGGTCCGGTCAATCACCTTGTCTTGTTCTAACTGCTTCAGACAGTCTATCACCCTCTTCCTGTAGCCACTTCCTGGGTCTCGTTTCAGGGACTCATAAGTATTTTCATCACTGAGTAGTGACAAAATCTTCTCATGATAGTCTTTCTGGTTAAGCGGTACTGTGCACCTACCCTTGTCTGCCGGAAGGATGATAATGTTGTTGTCATCACTAAGTGATGTGAGTGCCTTCCTCTCCTCCATGGTGATGTTGGATGCTGGGGGCTTTGCATTGCTGAGACAGGCCGAAACTTTCGTCTGTAGTTGCTCTGCTTCCACTTCTGCAATATTGTTGTTACGAATTGCTGTTTCTGTGGCTGTGATCAGCTCCACTAGCGGGATTTGTCTCGGTGTGACAGCAAAATTCAACCCTTTTAGCAAGGATGTTTTTCTCTGTTTGGGTGAGCTGTCTGTCAGACAAATTCTTCACCCACTTGTCCACATCCTCCATGTCGCATGCTTGTCTCTTCTGCCCACTGAGGACACTCAGTGGGCAGAAGTATTTTGCGGTGGTTTCCGACGTACAACAAGTAAGTCAAACTTCCTTTGTTGCCTGGTCTTAGACTTCTTGTGCTGTGCTAGACGAGCCTTCTCAGTGAAGTCAAAGACCTTTTTAAGAGTATTCTCATCTAAAAGCATTGTCAGTCTCCGTCGGATCCGCTCCTCTTGAGATTTTAGCATGTCGATGGTAAAATTTGTCTGCCTCGTACATCTTTCGCCATCTTACAATGCTGTGATTGCAGCCATTCCCCAACTCTCTGTGAATGGTACTCATGGCCATTGATCAGTGTTCTTTGATCAGTGGGTTTTGGTCAGTGATTGTTGATCAATGGTCATGGGAATTTGCATAATTATGATTAAGGAACTGACCTCACAGCCCAATGTTCCTTCAGTGGGCTGGTTTCAGTCATTATGCAAATGTACTGTTTATAAGTTTTGGGGAAACCTGCAGTCAGCTGAGACTGAAGAAGTCACTTGGATGAGTGACGAAACGTTTCTCCCACAAAACGCTACGTCCAGATGAACAGATTCAACTTTTGGAGATTTACTTTCCTGGATGATTGAGAATGCATCAAGTTAGTTTACCCATGTTAGTATTTTCACATTCAGTTTCCTCTTTGCAGTTCAAGTCATGTTTCTTCCCTGTTTTATATTAATTTATGTTTTCCCTTCTAGTCTTAGTTTTAATACTTCTGTCCTAATATAGCTTCAACTTCTACTTTGTTAAGGTTATCTGTGTTAAGTTGCTTCAGTGTTTCCTTCTCAGTTCCTCCCTCTGGCTTGTTCGGTGTTTATGCCTTGTTCCTTTGTGTTTCCTAATTATGGTAAATGGACCAGTTCTTATAAAGTATTTTTCTACTCCACTGAAACACTCTTAGTGCTTTATACAACATGCTTTATTGCTTCACACATTCACACAAGTACTTTTTTTTCTATGCTTAACATTCACACACAGAGCAACTTGGGGTTAGTATCTTCCCCAAGGATATTTGGCATGCAGAGTGTCAGGGATTGAACCACCAACCTTCCAATTAGCAGATGACCTGCTCTACCTCCTGAGCTACCACCCCAAGCTCTGTGTTGTCAGATGCAGGTGATTGGGTTAGGATTAGTCTCCTTTTGTTACTTCCTGTTAGACTTTGAAGTCTGGTTTTCCATTATGGTTTGTGTTAGTTTTACCTTGTGATAGTCCTTGTTTTGTTATTTTCTTTTAAGTGTGCTCACCTGTGTTTCTCTCTCCTGTTTCCCATCTGTAATCAGTCTATGATTAAACAGCTCAGTCTTCAGCTGTGCTCTGCCATGGTGTTTATGGTAAGCACTTTGTGTCTGCTTTCATGTCTCTGAGTAACCTTTTCTTATGGAAGCTTGCTTCCTGCCTCCTTCCATTTGGGCCGTCTCACAACATAACCTATGACAATAAAAATTAGAAGAAATTATATATAAATGGTAAAACTGCAAGAGTCTAATAACCAAAGCCCTTTATAGTTTACAGTGGAAATGTGTTTTTTGCTGGTATTTGAATTGAATAATAAATGTATTATTAGTCATTTCTGCTAGTTCAGAAAAAAAGTCGAGGAGCCCTTAAATCCCCAGCAGAGCTGAAGAGAACATTGAGTAAACATATCTGAAATGTGCTGTGTGCTTGTCAGATTGTTTACACTGTAGTTAAGATGATATTATATGCAATTTTCATCTGCAAACTAAAAAATGTAACTCTGGAATAATTTACTGTAAATGTGTTGGATTTTCACCTTTTGAATAAGTGAATGGATGTATTAAAGTACCACACAAGTACTTGTATACTATAAAACATTACATTTGTAATCTGGACAATCTGGTCAAATCAAATTTAATTGATTGGTATACATTTAGTTTACACCAAGCATATTTTATGATTAATTATTTGAGTAAATAAACTTGAAATATTTCAGTGGCATTTTACTAAAAATGATTGTTTCATGTTTAGGAGGGTAAAGAACCCTTTCTTGTTGTTGTTGTTGTTGTTGTTGTTGTTTTGGTTTTTTAGTGGGATAATTCAACACATTCTCAAAGGAAGAAAGACACATACAGATCCTCTAATGGCCAGCCTGTGTGTCATGGTGACTACATCCATCCGTTATATACAGTCTATGACTAGAACAGCTGACTAATTTGTGTAGTCTGGGCGGGGAAGTGAACTGATATCATCATTAAGCACTAATACTGATCAACAGATTTCACAAAAAAACCTTTGAGCATTCATCTGGACTGTGTCAAAAAACATTACCTGCTAAAAAATAACTAACATTTATAAACCAAAAGCAGTAAATGTTGTTTTGTGTGGTCTAAAAATTGCTTCTGTTCTTTATTCTCCACAGGGAGCCATTTTTTTACGTGGAAACAAAGTTACAGAGCATCCAATCAGCGGTGACGAAGGGGGAAAATTTCTTTTCGAGGTCATTCCAGGTAGGATGAGATTACAGCAATTTAATCACTGCTGTTTTTACTGAGGACAGAATGGTGAAAGCAATCTTTACTTGGCAGCAGAAGGAACAAAACCAGGAGGTTAACTGTTTGCTTGCCTTCTACTGGGGATTTGTTAAGGGATCACAGTGAGGTCTGTAGCTCGTCTGTCTGTTTTTACATAACATTATGGGCTTTACTTCATGATCCGTTTTTACTGTTAAGCTTTTTTAAATATACAGATTTCCATTTTATTTTTTGTCTTTATTTTGGCTTGAATGCAACAAAGTAGAGCAATAAAAAAAAAAAGACAACAACCATGGATTATTAGACTGTTAATGCTGTATGTGCCGAGGATGCCCAGTAGAACAATAACAGGAATAAATGTGACGTTTTGTATATTTTCCTATATAACTATTTGTTTTTCTATCTAGATGACAGTCATTTACACATATCTTTACAATTTCTGTAGCTTCAATCAGAGGCTAATTCAAACTCGTACAACATGTGAAAACATGGTTAAGCACAGCATGAAGGAAATGTGGGATATTTTCCCAGGCAGAGTAATGCTGAGAATGTGAGCTTATGGAATAGATATTTAAAAGGCACGTTCACAGGGGGAAAACAGACGCAGCTGTTAAAAGATACAGTAGCAGAGTGCATCAACAGCCCCAGTTGATCTTAAAAACCCAGTAGAAAACACCGGATGTATGCTATAAGCACTCATACTTTATTTGTGTTAGTCTTTTCCCTGGTGTGTATCCAGTTGAGTGTCCCTCAGAGGAAACAAAAGTATAATTGCCAAGACTTTTTTTTCTCACTGAAGACACACGCAAACCAAGCAGATAGTGGTACAAGTATTGGGGTAATAGGGGTCAATATGTGTGTGTTACAGGGTGTTTGAAAAAATCTTGATGGTGTTCTTGTCGTTTCATTGCTGGCTGTCTAACACTTTCAACGTCAGATGAGGATTAAGCGCTCCCTGCAGAGATCAGTTCATTTGCTACTCTTTCATTCAGTATTCACATTTCAGTTGGAGAGGTGAACTTTTGAATAATACTCCTCAAGGCTGCCCATGATTGTTTTCCAACCATGCAACAGTTTCATTTGATTCTGCGTTTCACGTTGTATTTGCTGTTTCTGAATAGTATGATGCAACAGGAGTGAAGTGAAACAAAAAGGATTTCTCAATATAAAGCCACAGTGAGCATCTAAAAGTTTGCTTATAATGTAATTTGATGCTATTTGCATTCAGCGAGCACGCAGATATAAACTGGGAGACTTGTTGAGGCACACTGAGAGTGGACCTAAGCCGGTAATTCACACAACAGCTAGCGTGAGACTTTTCAAACTTCTGCAAAAGGCTAACTGAAACTGGGCTTGGAGGAGGGCACAGTGACTCAGTGAGACATGTAAGGGAAGTCTTACATCTTACCTCAGCACAAATTTCCTATCTGATCATCAGGCATGAGAATATGGGGCTTACACTCCCTGCATGGGAAGGGTTTTGGTTGTGGAAACCAGGCGAGAGGCAGACAACCAGAGGTTGTCTTAAGTGTGGGTGACTTCAGCAGCATGGTGTCAAACAGATGAAGAACTGAAAGTGTGCATAAAGGGCTGGTGCAAGATTCATTTTCTTTTTTCTTTTTTTTTTTTTCTTTTTTTTTTGATAATGCTGTAAACAGTCCATAATATATTATGGCTACTGCAAAAACGCAGTGCAATCTTAGATTTAAGATGTGAAGTTTAAAAAAATTGTATAATTATCTTTAATTTGTATTACTGAATCTTTCTTTTCTTCTGGACACACAAGTTCAAGTCTCTTAAAAACAGCTTTAGCTTTAGCATCGGCTCCGCTCCTGCAACAGTTCAGTTAAAAACATAAACCTGTCTTTCTAAATCCGGGGTGCATTTCAGCTGTGAAAAAATGTAAAAAGAGAAGTGAAAACATTAAGTTTTGTGTATCACACTTCACTATTGCTAGTTCGACACCGGTTTTCAGCATTAGACAAATTAGCTTATTGTCACTTCTAGCCGAGAATTGCTAAAATTCAGAAACCAATTCGATTACTTCGACAACTTTTAAGTCCACGTGGGCCAAAGCTGCCGTATTTTATTGTTTTCATTTTAGGCATTGTTAAGAAGAAGAATGTGAACAGTTACTGGTTATGCGTTTAAACATATAATTTTCTTTTTAGAAAATATGTGGTACATTTCTTCCAGTCTTTACCTCTACAGTTATTTTTTCCAATGGGAGTACACCTTAATACATTCTTTACAACTTCTGGAAGAAGGAAAAGGATTTTTTTTTTTAATTCCAGTGTGTATTCTCTCTACTTGTAAAGTGCAGTTTCCAGCTGCCATGTAATCATCATAAGCTACATATCGTTTACTTCTGTTGGGAAGTGAGGCTTTCATAAAGCTGTTTGTTTCATTTGTGGTGTTAAGTGATGAGAAATGCGTTTCGATATCTTTCAGGGCTCGCCGAGTTTCAGTCTTGATACGATGTTGATTGTTTCAGTACTGCTGGAATGACTTAAAGGCTGCAGGGAAAAGGTTCCAGTGTTTACAGTACGTATTAAAGGTTTTACAGCCAACTATATCAGTGAAAAGGTAGCAGCGAGCTCAAGTGTATTTTCATAATGCATCTGGCAGTGATTGTACAGTACTGTACAAAAGAACATGTGCTAATAGTCATTGTTGTGATAGATTAAAGTGTGAGAGGCAAGATAAACTTAAATTGTGTTCAACTGTAAATTCAGGGGTTGTTAATTTAAGTACTAACTTCATTGTGCTGTATCTCTAAAGTGTGCTGCCAGCACAAATACAAAAGTGGGAAGTGAAATGACTAAGTAATGTCACCTAGTGGTGTGCAATACTGCAAATTTTGCTATTGATCTGATACTTAGTAAATACAGGGACAGTGTTGCTGAAATCTCTGACTATGACTTTGGTTCAACTTCTGTTTTTTAAATGTGTTCACCTCTCACTCACCTCTGTTACTCATACAGCAGTATCTCCTGTTGTAGCTAACATTTCCATCAGTAGCTAAAAAGCCTGCTAGGTTTTCCAGACGGCTGTGAAATTGAGATATTTATAGCATTGTATGTATGAATTCAACCTTTTACAAAACAACGATTTTTGCCATTTTTCCTATTAAAAGGTATGCAAACCGTTTGGGAGGATATTTGTGAACTTGCTTGTCCAAAGTTAATAAACTTCACCCACCAGTCTTTATAGTTAATCCCTTGTGCCTTGGTTTAACCCTCACACCGAAACCATTTTTCCAGGATAAGCTAATCACCATATAGATAAATAAGAGTCGCAAAAATCTTTTTACCTAAATCTCAGCAACAAACAAGCATATTTCTCAAAATGTCAGACTCTTCTTGTAAATTCTGTTCTTAATGTAATCTGTATAATTAGGCTTAAGCCTCCATCACACAGGCCTGAGACCCACACTAGCAACCTTTGGTAGCTAGGGAAAAATGTGCATTTCCCAACCTGCTGGTTAGTCGCTGGATTTTACTGGCTGTTGTTGGGTCAAATAGTTGCAAGAGGTGAAGGCTTTCAAAGGTGCAACTTTTACTTCGATTAACCACAGAAACTTGCTAGGGACCAAAGCAATCACAATGAGTGTTTCTGTTTGTTTGTTGTTGTTGTTTTTTTTTTATTTGTTCTTTGACACCAATTTTACCCAGTGACTCCAGAAACTTCCTGAAACCACTTGCCAACCTGTTGGTCAAACACATTCTTCCCCAGTGATTGGTGGTTAGCACTGACCAGGTGCTTGGCCTGCATGACTGGGGCTTTAGCAGTCAATTTCATAATGACTAATACAAATTTTGTCCCTAGCTGCTGTATTTGTCAGGTAGTTGCCAACTGGTCTCCAGGTCAGTGTGACTGGGGCCTCTGATTTATACATGGAGCCTTACTTCACTGCTGTGACATCAGTGTCCCTTATAAGCTTTCGTCTTTAAACTATTAAAGGCAGATTTGCTGTGTAACAGCACCAGACCAGAACATGCGAATTAAAATGTGACTTTACTTGCTCACAATAAGGGTCTTTCAATTAGGATGCAACCGCCTGGCAGAGAGTTTTCGGCATTCTACTACAAAACAGTTTTTCCCATCCGGCGTCATCCACTGCAGCCTCATACTGATGGAAAACAAGAACATGGCTTGTTATGAGGAAGCCAATAAAGAAGTCTCAGAGAAGCAGAAAGAGCAAATGAAAGGGAAAAACAACACATTTATTCCACTGGTCTAAATGCGGCCCTGCAGTTTGAACACAGCATACAGACAGAATTTGGCAGACAGACAGGAAGTGATGAGAGGGGTGTATTCAAAATGAGGTGAAAGTCAGAGCTCTACAGAGATGCTTGTTGTCTGTAAGCGTGGTGATGAGGTTTAAATTTGAGCAGTGTGACAACAAGGGGCTTGAACAGAAGCATCCCGCATCAATACAGGGAGGGGAGGCTCTCTGTATTTTTAGCTTTTCTGGAAAGTTTTACTTAGTTACTCTGTCTCGGAGGAACTGGAAAAAGAAGTTGCAAAACAGTTCAGGAAAAAAAATCTCAGACTTTTATTCACCTGTGCTGAGCACTCTGTGATGTTTTTCAGCTCTTAGCTTTCCCTCCACATCTGGCTGATGTGTGTGTGTTAAACTTGAAGAGGTGAGAAAGAAAGGAGAAGGGGAGGGGGCTTACGAGGTGAGTGCACCAAAGTGAAAACAATATTTAGACTGTCTTCATTTTCAGCTGTTTGACAGGGAAACACAGGTACAGACACAGTGGACCTTTTGTTTTCCAAACTTTAAACACCAGCCACAGCGCCGACACGTCACAACGTGTGCAAACTCTCACGGGCCCAAGCTAGGGAGAAGAAGAATAACAACAAAGTGAATGTGCTGGACACTTTTAAACTGTATGAATAATGTTGTGACAGATGTGTGCCTGTGGATCCTCCTTCCACCTGGAGGATCTTGGAGGTGCTATAGCTCTCATAGTGTTGTCTAGATATGTAGGCCATACATCGGAAACGCATATCAGAACGTCCCGGTGATAAGGATCGCTCTGCAGTTCTATTTCCTGCAGTGCTGTTAAATCCTCTCAAGAATGTCAGATATCATCATCATCATAATATTTCTGCATGGCATGACAGAGCTCAGAACAATGCAGTGAGCAAGCAGAGAAGCAAATTACGACTATCTTAACAAAAAAGGCATACGCTGCTCGTTCATTCTACACATCTAAGCTGCTGCTAAATGTCACTTCCCTGTCACCCAACTGTGATTAATTATCTGAGCAGGAAAGACTGCCCGCTGTGGTTTTGATGGAGAAAATGCATGCACGTCTTTTTCTAAGTTTCCAAAAAGCACAAAGCTCCAGCAAGAGTTCAGAGTGCGTCACTTTGTCTGTGTTTGCCCCCAGGCTCAGTCTTCGGCTCTGTCACCGAGCAAACCGCTGCTTTTTAATTAAGGGAATAGTGCCCTGCTCGTTTACAGAGACTGCCACTCTTTCATTCATGAGAGAAACTCCTCATGTTGTTGTGGACAGCCTCGAGCTTAAATGCTACTGACTGAGTCAACTGAAAAAGCTGACAAACTGTTGTTTATAAGCAATTAATCTCTCAGCATTTTCTCACAGTGAATGTGTTTTAATGTTTTTCTGGGTTTGAGTAAATCTACAGCTTTGGGGCCTTTTTTTTTTTTTTTTTTAAAGAAAGGGTATAGTGCCCTCATGTGGTTTTCTTAGACATTGCAATGCCAGTAAAAATGTCAAATGCTACCTAAAAACAAGAACTTTTAAAATCTGTCAAACTATAAAAATTTGACCTTTTGGTTTCATTACAACACAGAAAATTTGCAAATATTAAAAAAAAAAATCAGCACCAGAAGTTTTTAGCCTTTGTGCTGCAAGTTAAGATGACCTCATGTCCTTTTCAAATATTGTTTGAAATAATGTGCAAGTCTAGTGCAAATATGACTTTGATTTAACCTTTTCCTTAGTTTTACATATCTTTTTTTAGTGGGAAACATATTTTAATGTACTGTTTTTCTGGTAGTATTTGCCAACACTCTACAGCTAAAAGTAACTTGGTAGAGAAGAGCTTCTAAAAAAAGTCCAAATGCTTGGAGTCCTTCACTGTGTTAAAATATCCTCAGTGATAGTTATTTAATATATTTCATGTAAATATTTAATTTTCATTTTAGAGCTGGTGGGGATAATAATTGAATCCTGCTCTTGTGATTGCTTCCCATCTGTGTCTGATCAACAGCTCTGGGGAGGGCACCTTGAAGATCCGTGGGTATCATCTGTCACTGAGGTGGACGCTTGCTCCGATAATCATGCTGATGTAATTGTATTCACGTGCGTTAGGAAGCTAAGAGTCCCAGAGAGCTCGAAACTTGAAACTGAGACTTTTCGTATCATTATTTTTGTTTGAGTGAATGACGCATAAACTGGCCATGCTGTATAACACTAAAGGAATCCCTAATACTTTGCATCAGCCTTCTTATTAAATAACTTGAACTAGTAATGCCTGAATGTCGGGCTAATAGTACTGATAACTATTGGAGGCTGAAGACAGACGTGCAATTTCAAGACCATGGACCACTGTGCCGTCTTTTATGAGAAAGTGTGGGCTAAATTAAAAGCACTCAAAGTTGATGAGTGAGTGATGGATGGAAGTTTTCAAATAAAAAAACTGTGGCTAAGAAATATGACAGAGTGACAATATAAGCCCACAGGCAGCAGTGTTTAAGGTTGAAGAAGCCCCTGTAGAGTCATTAAGAACACTTATGAATCTGCTGTGCTGACATTTCACAGGACACACGGAGGTGGTTTTCATAAAGGCTCTCATGTCCTATTAGTCACAGATAGCTTCTTCTATATTGGCACAGACTGAAGGCAGTCGATGCAGCTTTAAACTTTAGCCCACTGTCTTTTTACTGTAGTCGTGATTATTTCACAGGGCTGACAGACCCAATCAGTTTCTCATGATATCATGTGCGTATGCATCCATCTGTAGTGCTACCGTGGCCTCGTGTTTATGAAGTCTCTAAATACCAGGTGCTATTTTAACCCCATAATATGCTCACGTCTTCTATCCGCACTTCTATTTCAAGCCGATATCCAAAGAGAAGCAAATGTTCCGAGCGCACATTTCCTCCTTATTCCTTTGCATTAATTTGCAATGCAAAAGAAAAAAACCCCACACAATTTTCTACCTTGTTGGTAATATTTTAAGCTTGTATGTATTTTTATTTTTGTTATTTAATCCCATGCCAAGCCTTAAACCTCTGCTACTCCAACATGCAATTTATTTCATATCTTTTTTTTAGCTTTTGAAAGGGAGCAAATCAATAAATATCATAACTTAAACACATCAAAAACTATTTGATTTTCTCGACCCTAACCGTTACCCGAAGGTTCAGATTGAGAAAACTTTTGTTCATTTAAGTAAAATGCAACTATGTGCGACTCCTGGTCATAGCTTATTTACACACATTATCTCTTTTTAGGCTGTAAAAGGTAAAACAGAGGAGCTTGTCTGCATCTCCATTAATGTGCAGTAAACCCAGCTACCAAATAGCATGCACAGTGAGGGAGCTCCCTGCTACATAAATGGAAAAAGCTTGTGAAAATCAAATAATTTCCCCACCTGACACCACCTCCTACACCCACTTCACTGAATATGAGTCAATCCACACATACATTAGGTCAAATTAAACAGACAGAGATGAGCATGCTTTCTGGGTTTCAGACTCCATGTTCTGATATGATGATTTAATCGTCACTCGGACGCGTAGTGCCCACACAGCATCTAATGCTCCAGAAATCTAGGAACAATGTGAGCAACATTATCGGTACGTGCATTATAAGTGTAATGGATTTTATGGATATTATTTTGGCAAAATGATGTTGCCTGTAGAACTAACGGTTTGATTTTTGCATATGAAGCTGTCAACTATCCTTCACTGTACATCTTCCATTAGCTTGTCTTGTCAGAGCCTGTGGGATGTTTTTCAGTGGCTTTTTTTACTCTTTAAGAATTTGTTTCGATGACATTTTGAAAAAGGTCACAAACTGAACTCATTCCTTGTGCTTGTTTATCAGTGTGTGGGTGTGCATGTATCTACTGTATCTTCCCAGTGTCCACATGAATTCAATAACCTGGTGTCTGTGCCACACCAGCATATGGCCTTGCAGTCTGCTGCTATTGACATACCGTGTGTGGAGCTTCTGTGGGTCTCATCTCTCGTTGTTGTTGCTCTCTTTACATTTTGAATTTATGCTTGCGATCACACGGAGACAGAAGGCCACCTTCAGACACACATCGTGGATCAATGCTCAGCTTCAAGTGAGTGTGTCTGATGATGATTTAATATTATTAAAAAAGTAATAGCCACTAGATTGGTTTGTTTTTGTGTGTGTGTGAGTGTAAAAAACAAACATGGTAATAGTCACAATGGTAGTTTCTTCCCATAACCTTTTCGTATTGACCTATTCTGTAAACTAAATGCTCCTTAATGTTCTAGATCCACAATTCAATAACGGAGTAGTTCCCTCTAATGTAACATCCAACATCAAGAATGGTGTTTTCCAAAACCACACAGTGCCTCATTAGTGACATTTTTCCCCAGGAAGGACTTCGGGGGAGGATGTTTGTTTTTCAGACTGTGTTTAGAACTGAGCGCTGAGGCACAAACTCTGAAAAGATGAAGCATCTGATATGAGGGTTATTGAAATAACAGACCAAATACATCGTATTAACACTGGGATGTTTTGTTTTTTCTTTTTATACAGTTATCCCAGTAGCTATCTGTTAGATCAGTCCGTCATTTTGGCCTAATCTAAAATATCCAACACAAGCTGAAATGATTGCTATGAAATGGTGTACAAAGTAAACTATAAAAAGCTACTGAAATTGGTGCTTGTAGTATTTTCTGCTCTGAACAATTTAAGTAAGTTTGATGGTGTTTTTAACTTTTCATTTAGCACAATTATCTTGTGAAAAAGGAAACAGCTTTCTATACAGTTATGAGTAAGCATTTCTGTATGCAACACTTTTACATTTTTCTTCACAGTCATTTTATCACTTAGCCAAAATGTGTATTTTAAGGCTCAGTTGTTATAGACTGACCTGTCCAGAATGTGCCCTGCCTCTTTTTGACCACTTGAGGGCAGCAGAAATAAGTTGTGACGATGTTGACATTGGTCAGGAGGCCTAATCACCTCATAAATTACAGTTTATGCTTGTCTATTTAAATATCAAGAAGTAATAGTAACACAGCCACATTATCATTAATTTTGGGATCTGTCTGCCCAAAAGATAAATATAAATCTGATATTATCTGGCCTTTTTGTTTTGTTTTGTTTTTAAGATTTATTTAGCAGCTAAATGCTACCCTGTGTTCGCCAGCTGTTTAGTGCTTTAACCCGAAACAGCTGTCTGCTTTGGCAGAAACCAGTGTTATGAGAGCACTGAGTGTGCCAAAGCAATAAGACTGCAGGCTGGACAACCATATAGTGCTAACTGGAAGTCATTAACTGAACGGCATTCCTAAACACAGGTCATTGCTCTGGTTTTGTCACTTCATCACTGCAATTTTCAAATTCTTATTAAAATTTGATAATATATCATTAAAATACAGATAAATTAAATCAAATATACATTTAAAATATTGATAATAAAAGAATTAAGTGTATGAATTATTAACAAAATAACAGCATTGATATTTTTTGGCATGCGTTTGTTAGCATACTGACGTTAGCATTTAGCTCAAGGTTCACTAGCACCATGACAAAGTCAAGCATTATCTTAAATTTTGCGTTAGAAGAGAACAAAGTTGTTATGGCAAATTATGGCAGTGGCCAGTAGAATAAATGCACATTTGTCCAAATAATTCATCTTTAACCAGAAGTGGGCGTCCAACTAAAATCTGTCTTCACTATCCTTCTTCTAGCTGTGGAAATGGCTAACTGAAGGCTGGCAATAGTAGGTAAAGTCTTGCTGCCAGTGAGAAAGTGTGAGCTTAGAGGAGGGTATCTAATTTATCCTATGTTTTTGGCTACTACTATATTATGTAAGTATGTGGCACCATCGCATTAGCTCAAATCACGTTTTTAGTTCAAAAGATTTTCAACACCGTCTGTAAACTTCCTCTGCAGTTTGCTGAAATAGCTAGAAAACGCATTACTATCAGTGAAAAAAATGTTTGGATAACGTTGGCTTGCTGTGATTTAAAAGACTCTTCGGTGTCAGCCATGCTTAGGATCACTTCCCCTGTATGGGTGAATGGTGGTAGTATAGCATTATGAGGTCTGAAGGGTTTGTTCAAACCGATTACAGCTCCCTTTCCCTGAAAGCATCTGACAGGGTGCTGGAAAGGAAACTCTGACTGGCAAATTGATTTGAAGAGTAGAAATTTTTCCTGGCTCTCAAAGCACAAGTATAATCTTTTTTCCTCCTCAAAGGTAGCTGTAAGGGTAGCAGGAATTGCTCTTGATTTCATGTGGCTTTGTAGAAAAATGTCACTAAGTTCCCCAAGGTGTCCCACACTCACAGGAGTTTGGGCTGTCGGAGCTGGAGCCCAAGCTGCTTAATCATCCATAGAATGAGAAAAGTGCTTGCCTGCTATTATTTGGTTTATTAAAGAGAAAAACTGAGCTACATGTCTCTTTGACAAGGATGTGTGGAATTTGCACCTCAATCACTAAAGTGATTAAGGAGGTATCTGAAATTTGTGAAATATATTCCTGTGCTAACAATCCAGATCCACTTTGCAGTGACATCTTTCTTAAGTGTACCGTGGATGGATTTATTCAGAGCAGAGACAGAAGACCGCTATGTGACCTGTCTTCTTGTGCTAGCAAACAATGCTAAAAAAAAAAAAAAATAGCCCGAGCCAAAACTGCATCTGGCAACTGTAAAACCAGAGCATGTGCACTATTCTGGGGGGTTTTTTTATACCCCAAATGAAGGATACAGGAGTCATACGCCTGCCAAAAAAAGTAAATGATTGAGTTTTTTGTTGTTGTTGTCATTTTGTGCTGCAGTTTCACATAAATGACAGAGAGCTGCTTCTGTGAATCTTAGTGGACTGTGAAACACAAGAAGCTGCACATTTTGAAAGGAACTCAAACTACCAGCTGAAATGTGCGACTCATCCTCCTCCACATGACAGCGCACATCTGTCTGTCAACTATAATCCAGAGAGCAGAGAATCTCTGTAATGACACACAGACATACACACACACACACATTGCACTCTTAGAGACTTGTTAATTTCACTAATGTTTTTCATTGTAATTGGGGAAAAAAGGGTATAAATTGTGTTGCAACCATTAAATTGGGAACTGTTCACAGCCTACAGACTGTCATTTTAACAATTATTGCAAACCAAACTGTGCAGATAAAACAAATCTGGGTATGACATAAAGTGTGATGTACCTAGGCAGAGCGATGATGCCCACCAATATCGATTGGTAGGCTTTTCTGTTTATTTCTATGCTGCTGCTTCTTTGGCGTAATCTTGATTATAGCTCAAGGAAATTTTATACAAACGAGGCTTTGCAGACAACTTTTTTTTTTTCTTCAATGTGGAATCCAAAACATTACATTTTGAATATTTTATCTCCAGCTATTGTGTGGGTTTATTCTGTTTTTTTGTTGTTTTTTTTTCTTATCAGTCCGCATTGATAAGACTGTCATTTCATGCTACAATACTCGTGGAACACAGGAAGGTCATAGCAGCAGCACAAAGTGAGATGGCTATCCTACATTTCTAAGGCCTTAGTCAACAGAGGCCTAAAGGCCGGTCGGTGACCCATGGCAACCTCCAGTTGTTAAGGAAAAAAAGTGTATTTCCTGACTGGTTGAGTGGTTGCTGAAGGAAATTGGTCATAAAGGTGGTACTGCATAAAAAATTTTGCAAGTGAGACTTTCTGAGAGCAGATTGTTGTGTAGTTTTCATGGAAGGCACCGACTTGTCCGCGGACACTTGCTAACTGCTGGCTGAGCACTAGTGGAAGTAGAAAAAATGAAATGGAAACCAGAAACAGAGAGTATTCTTATTGTTGTGCCTTACTGCTGCAGCCAACACATTTCAAAAGGTGTAACGTTTACTTTACAGAGGATCACTGATAAGACTATGGCTTTCATCACAACCACTTGCAACTGGTCAGAGAATACTAAGGCTACGTCCACACTAATGCGTTTTCATTTGAAAACGCATCGTTTTCTTTCTGTTTCGGCCTCCCGTCCACACTGAGGTGGCGCTTTCCCCGAGGAAAAACGCATACATTTCAAAACGGAGCTGTCCTGTCGCATTGTGGACACTCGAAAACGCAGACTTTCTAAAACGATGACACATTTTAGTCATGTGATCAATTAAAGATAGCGGAGTGCATTATACAGCAGTTGTTTTGACTGTTCTCAATTTCGACAGCCCTAAAAAAGATTAATATCAGTTTGTACATGCTTCAGATAGCTTTTCTTCAAATTCTTTAATTCTCACTCGCTTTTGCACACGAGCAGAACTGCAACAACAGCGTTTTCGGCCGTTTTAGTGTGGACGCCAACTCTTTGAAAACGACTGAAAACGCTAGTGTGGACGCTGAGCGTTTTCAGACGAAAACGCCGTTTTCAGACGAAAACGCCGTTTTCAAATCTATCCGGGCTAGTGTGGACGTAGTCTAACTAACGTCATTAGCTACCGGTGGTTGCCAGGGGTCCAGGAGCTGATCTCTAGGCCTGTGTGACTGAGGCTTAACAAAATCCAACCAACAACAGCCATTTGAGCCTCTCACTGTAGAAATAAGAGCCTAATGTATTGCCACACTTACTTCATTTTGGTCATCTTTGGTTTGAAAGAGTCTGTCATACACATTGTACCCTTTGTTACATTAGAGCAGTGGTTCCCAAACTTTTTTTGCTAGGCCCCCCTTTGTTTTACAAGAAAAATGTTCGCGCCTCCCCCCGCGCGCGAGCGCACACGCACGCACGCACGCACAAACACATCCTCCAACCACACACACCCATATTTTGCTCCATTGCGGTTTATTTCACACCTCAAACATTTAGTAAACAATTAAGCAAATACAAGTAATCTACAATAAATTACAGGTAGTAAGGAAATAAACTACTAACTCTTTTACGCTACGTCCGCACCTACAGGGGTATTTTCGAAAACGCAGCTGTTTCGTCCACACGTAAACGGCCTTTCGAATCACCGAAAACGGAGATTTTTTAAAACTCCTTTTTTGCGTTTACGTGTGGACGAGGAATACAGAGTTGGACAGGCAACGTCAAAGGTATGTGCCTTTTTTCACGTCATGCTGTGCGCCATGTTATTGTTTACATGAGATGAATTGCAGAATGGCAGATAGTCAGATTAACAGTATTTTGTCTCTATCTTCAGGTTTTACACACTTACATATACACACGCAGTTACTGTCCCTCCATTTAGAAAGGCAGAGGTCACGGTGTAATTTTTTTTTTCCTGTGTAATAATGTTCAACATTGCTATCAATACATTTTTCAAAAAATGCCTCTCTGTGCAAAATGGGTTTAAAAACATAAAAAACTGTGGGATACTGTTTGTCCGTGATTTGAACCGGGGGACAAATCGTGGCAGGATCAGCCTGATATTATTTGTATCCCACTGTAACTTTACTGTATAAAGAGCTAACATCTCCAAAATGTCATGAGTAGTTAGTCATCACAAGAAGTGTTTGTGAACTAAAAATCAAGAATGTGGGATACCGTTTGTCTGTGATTTGGAGAGCCCAGCACGTGCTCCCACGAAGGGAAAACCAGTTCTGCAGGGAGACCTACCTTGGCACTTGTGCAGGTGAAACCAAAGGGAAGATTTGCTTCACCATATTTTCTAGTCTTTGGCTTAGAATGAAGTTGGTTTGGAAACATATTCAGCGATGCTTCATCTCCTGCTTTGCGTTTGTGGAGGCGTGCTAGCAGTGTCCAAGATTTGGGTTTTTTTGTGGGGTTTTTTCCCTTTTCATACCGCGCCCCCCCTGCAATATCTCTGCGCCCCCCGTAGGGGGCGGGCCTCACACTTTGGGAAGGTCTGCACTAGAGTATGCTAACTGACTGAGGATTGAAACTTCATATCAGAACAGTATCTAAAGAGCATAAAAATGATTTGATTCAACAAATTTAAGTTAAATGATTGTTAGGAGGGATTGTAATATCAACAGCAAATCACTGCACATTGAATTTGATGGTTTGACAGTTAACAAAATACTTTTTTTTTCCTGCGCAGGAAGGCAACTTCCTACGCAAAACGCAACATAAATATAGTTTTTGGTTTTATATGTTAGTAGCAAATCAACAGCAGTTTGATTAGTGGCTTCAGCCCACTTACATTTCTCTATAACAACACAATGTGCAGTTTGTGTGTTTTAGTGGTGGAAATAAAGCCCATGAGAGTCCACATAATAGCTCAGACTGTACCCTGTGTTGACTAGGGCCATTTTTCATGAAGCCATGATTGATCAGCTGGTAAATGGGGAAAGGCATTTGCAAAAACAGCCCTAGAGGATAAAATACTGGATGAATGGACATGAAATGTCGCCTGCTACATTTTCATACTTTACAAAAGAGGCGTTTCACTTAATGATGTGTCCTCCATTAGCTGTCATTCAGTCAAAAGATGATAAATCACAAGCTTGTGCAAGAAAACTACTTTGCATTCGATCTGTGAAGGACAATAAGTGGTACATGCGTTGTTTAGCATAAAGCTAAACACGCCATAATTGTAATGTTACATCTGGATCGAACAGACTTGACAAAAAGCAGGAAAAGGGAGGCCGGCATTTCCAGACAATATGCTGCATGCCTTTTGTATGTAGTAGATGTTTGAGATGTCCTCCTCACTATCATTTAGGCTCCAGGATTCCAGACTTCCTCCTTTCTTGTATCCATGCATCACTACATCCCCGTTTGTGAGAATCCATGCCTCTCGATCCTCTCGAGAAAATGCAGAAAACAGTTTAAGCCAGAGAGAGAAGCAGGACAGGAAGCACAGATGCTTATATAACAGCCTTATTCTGGGAGGGGGGCTTGGTATTTGAAAGTTGCATACCAATGTCCACTATCAGACTCCCACTCCAATGTCTTTCCACAACCCCTGCCCCCCACCGTGTATCTGATAGGCCAGGTTTCAGTGAGTACACATTTGGGGCTCCACTGAAGTAAGTTTCAGCTGGACTGTTATACTGTGTTTGTCTGTCGGGGTCAGTTCATATGACTGTCCAGACCAATGGTATGTAAACTGATTTTTCCTCTGGGTAAATATTTAGATCTCTTCCCACATGTCTTTTTTTCCCTTTTTTCCTGTGTTTGACTCCCAACAGGTAGTGTTGGTGTTAAATGTTAAATACCTTTTCCGCCAGCTTCTCTCCCACTTAAAGGAAGCAAGTAATGTGTAGTTCACCTACAAGTCTGGCTTGGACTGAAAAAGATAAGAGGGTTATTAAAGACCTTCCGTTCAGAGGGAGAAACCCCAGTGTCTCTGGGTTTCTTGGCCACCAGTAGCAACAGCCTTGCCGACCCTGTACAGCAGTATTTATAGAGCACTGTGGATGAATCATTCGGCTGAGTGCCCATTCTTCGTTCACCAGATTTACAGGTCCCACTCCGGGGAGGGACGCCTGATTTATGATGCAACCCACCTCCCTCCGCCACTAGCTCCCACCCCACCCCACTCACTTCCTTCAGGGGCTCTTCAGAGAAGAGCAGACACACCATCTTGCCTCCGGCTCGCCGTTTCACTCATTGCTTTCTGTCCTGCAGTCGTTTCGCGTGTGTCTCAAAAATGTGCTTCCTCCGCTCTTTCAGCTCCTTTGACAGACGTATACTGTACATTGAGAAAAAGGCTTCCTGAGAGGCATGCAGGCACACTAGCCTCGGCCTGACCTCGCCTAACTGCCGCTGATCGATGTGTCACATTGACCTGCGTTTGACTTAGCAAAATGAAGTTGTAGAAGACTTATATGACGTGGAGGATAAGCAAAGAAAGGTGGGGGAGAATATGAAGTGCAGCGGACTGTGTTTCAGCAGAAAAATAGGGTGATAGAGCTGCTAGTGGTGCACAACAAGAACAGATGAAGAAGTGGCACGTGGGGGTCAGCAGTAAGCAGCAAGAGCGTGGCTTTCGCTACCTCAGCCTTCACCTGAGAGGGGGCGCGTCTTCATCTGCATCCCATGGATCTAAACTATAACCCAGGTGTGTCTTTTTGCATACCAATAACGAAAACTAATACATCTGTATTTGATTTAGACAGTGTCATTATGAGATGCTTTTTGGACTTATCTCAAAGTGAAGGATCTGACGTCAGGCAGAATGTGAGCAGATGGGTGTTTTATAAGTTACACTTTATGGTTTACAGTTTTTGCAGCTGTGATTGATTTTGAGAAGAAAGAAGTTATTAATTTTCCTTCCATTGGTATCATTTTTGCAAATATGCTTTGTGATCATTGAACTATTTCTGACAAAAGAATTAATAACATATATAGTAAACTAGGCATTAATATTTCATACAGAATGTGTTTGACCAGATGGAAACCTGTAAATATTCATGGCTAATGGTACACTAACTGTTAGGGATGTCATACAAACAATACTTCCAACACCATTTGATACCAGAATTCTTAAAACACATCAGTACTGGGGGGGGGCACTTAGGTACCATTGGCGGTATATGTACCAAGGCTGCAATTCTTTCAAAACTGATGGGGGCAGCATACGCCTACAGATGCTGTTTGTGTAATATATGTGCAGCATTAGCTTCACCCTGACTTGTCAATAAGAAAGGCAGTAAGACTTGAAGTTATCCCAAATTACCTTTTTTTTGAGACAGTTATAGCCTGTGGTGTTTCATAGGCTAAAATGTTTGCAGTAGCTAACATTATATGAACGCTGAAGCTAACATAAAGTAATATACGTTAGCTTTAGCTAACTAAAACATTATACCTTGTGTCCTTTTGACAAAATATTATGTTTTAAATGATTTAAAATAAGTTTTTAATAATGGAGGTTGTGACTAAGTACATGAAATAATCTTTTTTTTTTCTTTTTTGAGAATTATGTGCTTCTACTGGTGTTTTTACCAGCTACTCATTGTATTGTGTCGTCCCTGCTATAGGAGGACTACAACTGATAGCTCAAAACAAGTAACTGTGGCATATTTTTACAAAGTACCGCGAATTCCCGTGATTTTACTTAGTTTTCTCTAAGCCCTAGCCTTGTTTCCCTGTCTTTCTCTAGTTGAACCATACAGCTCAACCTGTCCTCACACGATTTCAGTTAACTTGCCACCCATTTCTGATTGTTGCTCACATCAGGTGAGAATCTACAGTCTGATGCTCGTGGTTTTTGATGTCAGGGTTTGATGCCATTTTTTTTCATTGAATTAGAAATATTTTAGGAGTCAAAAGTAGCTTGTTTGGTCTTATTACATAGACTTTGAGCCACAAAAAACAGCTTGTTTGGGTTGATTTCACAATTAGAAATAACTTTGATCATCCAGAATATTTGTTTGAGTTCAGTTAATTTTTAAACTATTATTTCATCTTTGTCTATGCTAGATCTTTGTAAGGCATTATTAGTGTGGGGTTTTCTTTCTTTGTTTTGTTTTTTATTTTTTACACCTACAGGAGCTGCTCAATCATGGATAACAGGCTGTGAAGCTTTAGTGCAGTTAATAACTGCAGACCTCCGAACCTACTCTGGTATTAACATCAGTATAAAGTCAGCATTTGGTAACCCTACTCTCTATCTTTACCATGTCATTTCAAATTACAATTTAAAGTCTTTCAAAGGAATAACATCCATAAACCATACACAATACATGTAAGTGTGACTCAATTTGGTTGCACTATGCATATATGTAGCTTTAAAATAAATCTTGCCAGAGGAAGAAAAATCATGCTTGGTGGAGAACATTCTCCTAGCCGGTTCAAATTTCACTTTGCTTAGCTGCTTGGGGCAGATAACAGAACAGAGTCCTGAACGCACAGCTCCCCGCCTGCTTGTAAATCCATCCTAGTTAAGACATTCTCATGTGAAAATCCAAGGCAACAAATGAGGAGAGAAACTAGACAAAAGAAATACTGTATTGTACATAATGTTTGGCTACACATGAGAAAAAGTTGAATGATGGCGGTGAGGAGAGCAAAGGTGGGAACAGTGATTTAAAGCAGTCTGGGAAGTTGTAATGAGTATTTCAATAAAAGTGATATGTTAGAAGCCAAGAGCGCAAACTGACTCTCCTGACTTTAGCTGAGACATCCTGAAATCTGTCACCTTTAAACCAAAAATGTGAAAAGTGTTGAATGAAACCAACACGTCTCTTTGATTACTTAACTGGTGGGGAGGCGGCAAGTAATGATGCTAGATCAACTAATAATATCAGCTTTGTGGAGTTTGCATATTCTCCACAGGCGTGTGTGGGTTCTCTCCAGCTACGCTGGCTTCCTTCCACAGAACAAAGACGTCCATGTTTTTAAATTAACTGGGGATTCTAAATTGGCGTGGAGTGTGGATAGCTGTCCATCTGCAACATTGCAACATATTGGCAACCTATCACTGCAGTCATAGCCTCTCACCTTATGATAAGTCTTTGCTGTACTAGTGGAAAAACCTCAGCAGAAGGTCAACACTGAGAGTCTTCATCATCATCTGCATTTCTTTGTCTCTCCAATGTTTTTATTTAATTGCCCCCAGTGCGCCGCATCACTTTCTAGCAGACAGTGCAGTGTTTTAGCCAACTTTGTCAGGGGGAAAAAAAAATAGTGCTAGCAATGCTGCAGTGATCAATATGTAGACTCACTTGTTCGTCCATCTTATTGAAGCTCACACTAAGCACTGAATGTCCAGATTGCAGATATTTTCATACCTGAGTGTTTTATGGTGCATAAAGGGGTTTTCGAGAAAGATGACAATCAGTGTATTTGAGGAGGTCTTTGTGCAGCATGGGTAAGGGTTGCAGAGATCTCCACAAGCAATTTCAGCAACATCTTAAAAAATGAATACAAAGCCATCCTTCAGATGTGTGAATATAGAACTAAAACTCAATAAACTGGTAAAAATCTCCTCAAAATTGTGAAACTTTGATCTTAGAGCCAGCATATTCACCCAGTCACCTGACCCTATTAAGCAGATTATTATAGAAGTGCACAGTGTAACTTGGAAACACATTTCCTAATAGTTATCCATATTCATGTTTCTTGTTTTATAGCCATAGCCACCAAGTAGAAAATGCATTGGTGGGAATCTCACGTCCAGGATGATAAATGATGACTGTCAGTCAGATTTATCTCTCTCTATCAAAATAAAGTTGCCCCGACAGGCTCCTCAATCTCTCTACATCTCTACAGCAATCTAGGAAATGAAAATACTGATTTATGCTTCTCATAGAAGTGTCCAAAACGACTTCATTTTACAAGGTTAATGAAATTAAAGGAAACGATAATTTGTGTTTTCAGAATTTCTATTCTTCACAAGAGCTGAGCTAGGGAAAAGCTTGCATGCATATATATTTTTAAATCTATGGGTTCTCATGGGAAAAATAGATTCTACCGTCTGTTCTGCTTCCATTATTCAAAATATACCAGAAGTCACGTCTCCACAGCCCTGTGTGAAAGGTTCAAAGGGCTTCCCAAAGGCCAGGCTGACTCAGACTACTTATTTTGACTGCAGGGACTGCAGGTGTGCATCTACCCTGAGGCCCTCATCAGTGCTGAAAGCTGATATTAGAAGGTATTACTGAGTGGGGCAACAGGTACTTTGTCAAGTCCACTCCTTGTTCTTTTCTCTGGTGAGGATAAAGGAAAAGCTCACTGCAATCTTCAAGCGCCAGGAAGTTTGTCTCCCAGTGGCTCCATCAACAATATTGTAATTGATTTTAGTAATCAAGTAGCAAACCGCATCATCTAAAAATATCCTTGTTAACAATGAGGATATTTGAGGCTGATGACATGTCTTTATTTTTCTTTATTTTCTTTTTTTGCTTTTTTTTTTTTTTTTGCTTTTTTACCACAAAAGTCCTTTGATGGGTGGAATCCGATATTACACTGTTTGTGTGTAATGACAGCATCCTGTTTGTAAATCAAAAACGTTTTAGAAGTGACAAACATTTTGGTAGTGCAGAGTTCACATCACTGAATTCTTTGGCAAGGAGTCCCACACAGATTTACAGTCTCCCAAGCCAGGGGTGCACGACACATTTGTCAAATCTGTTATAGTGTGATCCAATGTGTTTACATAACCGTGACAACGTATTCCTTCCACACAGACTGAATGCATTCACTTAAAAAATACAGTATACCACTCATCCTGTCAGATACAATCCAGCCCAACAGAGAGCTTAGCTGTTCAAAGTGTCTCTGGTTATACACAAAACAAATTCTCAGACAGTGTGGTGATGACGATACCAGACTAAAAGCACGTTATATCTGCGGGAGGGTTGACTTCTGTGAGGCCATTTGAGGTTTTTCTCTTGGATCTGCGTGTTCTGCACCTTTCCAGAAGCTTCCCTCCAGCATCATTATGCCTGTATCACTAATGTAATGTTTTAACATCCCAGCGTTGTGTGCAAGTGACAACAGCTGCCAGCCCTCACCAAAACTCAGCGCTCCCTAACATTTAAATGAGATATCAATCCAGCAGCTAGTAGCCACTAAAGCTGTCAGTGCTCTAAAAGGTTCACTCGTAACGATTTTGGTATTTTAACAAACTTAAATTGTTATCATGAATAACTTAAATGTGTTCGGAGTTAAGTCCGCTTTATGCTGCCACGGCAATAAATAGGTTGAACAGAATGATTGTGGTTTCTTAACGACACCGGAGAACTAACATGAATATCATTTGGGAATGTTTACAATTTTTTTTGTGGCTTTGGACCCTTCTTTTAAAAAAACAAGTCGCATATTAAAGGATTCTTCTGGTCTTTTCCCATCCATTAGCACGTTCACTGCAAATCGCCTATGCTTTACACCCCTGCAGCAGCTTTTCAAAGCAAAACATAGTTTATTTTAGACTGTTTGATTCAAATTTCCCCACCCCGAAGGCAGCCAACAGTTTCCATTGGAGGAATGCGTGGATATACCAATGTTATCCTTTTGTTCTTTTTCTAGAAGAAGAATATTAATACATTCTTTGAAAAAAGCTTATATTACATTAAATCACACACTAATGATAAAACCTAAAAAAAATTAAAATGCTGGTATGTTTAAATCTGACTGTGTGACACACCACCCCCCCTTACTGCACCTCTGCTTTAGTGTCTAGCCTTTATGATTATCATGCCAACTTACGTTACAAGCTCTGGGCTTCAAGGCCTGCTTGAGCCGCGTTTCCTTCCTTCAGAAGTTGAAATTGATTCCCCTTACATAATGGTATATTTACAGCAGCCTTGGCAGAACACACAGACATAGCTCTTTATTTAGTTGGCATGAAATCAGAACAGAGACACTTGGCTCTTTGACAGTCCTGTGACCTCCCTGAACGGACTGACCCATTGCTTCCCTGCTTGTGCTCATGACAGCTCATTAAAACTCCACTCACTTTTTCTACCCAACAGCTGCAATTTGACTTGATTTCTTTTCATATCCTGTGACGACAGAGGTGAATGTGTATTCGCAGAATAACTCGATAATAACTTGTTTGATTTTTTTTTTAAATGCAACTACACCTTAAAACATGACAACCTTCCAGTGAGTTTGACTATGCATATTCTTGTGGGTTCAACTAGACACAGTATCATGTTAGCCTTTCAAAAGCAAATAATGCAGCGATTTTTGAGATGTGGCTGTTAGTCTCCTTTTTTTTTTTCTCCTTTTTTTTTGATGCCATGATTATCCACTTTCCTACGGGCGCCTGTAAAAGAGACAGTAGAGCCAAAGAATCCTTGTCCCCTTTGACCTCCCCACTCCTATTCACTATGTTACTCATTCGGCATCAGATGGTAATGGATAGCCATAGAAACATCTATGGAGTCTGTGTTCTCTGCTAGACGAGGTCTTTAGGGATTCAGGCTAATGTTGTGATGTCTGTCTTCAGACTACATCTATTGACAGGCAAGGACCACCATGACACCAGGGTGAGAATTAGCCGTCGATACCTTGCTGTGGTGGTGGGGGGGGGTGAAACGGGACACCCATTACAAATACGTGGGAAGATATAGCTGCAGAGAGGGGAGCTGTATCACCAGCAGCATGGCAGACTTGTAATGAGAGTATAGCTGTTTTGAAAATACTTTTAAAACGTTAAATCGTTCTTCAAAACACAGACAGAAAATATGTAACCTTATTATAATGTAAGTTTAGGAATTATTTTTGATTGTATAAAAAATGTCACAAGAAATTAAAAAGATTAGCCTAAGCTCCTCAGGTGACCTTTTTGAGTTGATGATCTATATGTTCAGAAAAAAGTAGCAAATCCTCACATTTGCGAAGATTTAAGCATGCACTGACTTTTGCCATTTTTGCTGATGATGACTCATTTTGCAAATACATTTATGTTGTTATCTTAAAACAGAATGACTCTTAGTTTAAGCATAAAGCCAAGATAGAGAGACAGCCAAAAGCTAGTGTATATTTTTTTCTTATTTAGTAAATCAGCCATGCAAACTAAGGCAAATTAAACAGCTTAATCTCCAGCATACTTTGTAGCCGAGTGTTCATTCGACCTTCTGCTGATGTTTTTCCACTAGTACACCAAAGATTTAAGATTTTTAGTTTTGATAAATCAATTGCATCGACTGATATAAAGTGGAGTAAAAAAGCAGAAGTTTTAGTCTCGTACATACACTCTAAATGTTGTTTATGTTGTCATTAATGCCTGATTGCACATTTGAAAGCTCAATATGATTACATCATTATAGTCTTAATGTTAAAAAAGCATTGTGGTGGGAATGGGAGATTCCATGTTTGCTCATGGGGGTCATGCCCTCTGGAGAACCCTGGCCTCTGTTAAGCCTAAGCCTTCAGAGAGCTCTACCTATTGTTCCCATTACAGTGCTCTGCAGAAGTTTGTGTGTGTGTGTGTGTGTGTGTGTGTGTGTGTGTGTGTGTGTGTGTGTGTGTGTGTGTGTGTGTGTGTGTGTGTGTGTGTGTGTGTACTCACCAACCTCCCCCTGCTTTTCCAAATCTCCCCTTCCCACCCCTTCCCTCCCTCCGATTTCTCTTTCACACCCTCTCAGCTGTGCTCACTCACTCATTCTGAGCCGGGCCAAAAACTGGCAGAGCAGCTCCTCCAGTCAGAAACTCCCGTCCTCACTGACTCAGACAGCCAGGACTTTGTAACTCATTCAGGACGCCTCTTTATTTCCCCCCTCCTCCAACCCTGGGTTTGCCGGAGATAACGAACGAGGGATGGAGGTGGTTCATCAGTCGATTCATAGCTTACCCCAGTATGGATTAACTAATTTATTGTCATCCCATCAAGGTAACAGTAATGAGTTTATTATTTGAGCCTTTTGAAAGCTTTTATATGCACAGCCTCTGTCCTGCTACTGCTTAAGTATTTCCTTAACTTGTTTACTACAGGCTTCTTTGTTACAGCTGCATGTTTAGACCATCTGGAGATGATATTACTCATGAGTGAAATGGACCCTGTAGATAAGGGTACCAACAGTCATAAACAAAAGATGAAAAAGAAAATGGGAGCAGTGTTTTGTTTTTTTTTCTTTTTGTTTCCACTCTTAATACTCATCATTCCGTATGAATGGACAATTCCCTTTGCCGTGTAGCGTAGCTCACCACCCAGTGACCGACTTCCTGTGATGTTAGAGTCATTTATGATGCACGGACCTCGGAGAAGACTATCATTAGACCTATTATTGAATCTCAACTTGCTCCTGCTTGCACACAAACAAGACGACTCCAGAAGACAAAAGAGAACTGACGCTGATGTGCTCCTTTTAAACTCAACATGGACACACACAGGCTGGGAGAACTATGACACATATTTTTGTCATTTATCGCTAAACAAGGTAGTTACAGTGTCTGCATTGTTTTCTCTGCCAGCAGCAGCTGCTTCCTCCACTTGGCAAGATGTGCAGTCAGGGTCTGGAAGAGCTTAACATTTCACAACAAGTCTGCAGACAAAAATCTATTCCATGTTTGTGTGTACGGAATATTTAGCTCATTTTGGCCCCCCCTTTTTTTTTAACACCTACTGTGCTCCCTTTGCCTTAATTTTTTTTTTTTTATGTGGTTATACCCCAGGAGTGAGGTTTGCAATTATCAATTCGATGGACTAAAACTGCTTTGAAGATATGGAAGTGTCATACTGTTAAGGTTTGCGTTCTATACTTTAGAACCACATTACATTAATATTTTATCATTTTTAATAATACGTTTCTTATTTTTTGACAAATGTGCAAGAAAACCGATATTCTGTTTTCAGATCTTTTCTTCACATGTGAGGCTACAACTGCTAGGTAGCTTTTTAGCTTTGCACAAAGCCTGGAGGCGGGGAAACAGATGGGCTGTCTGAAGGTATTTAGGGGGAAAAAAAACCATTTTGACAAATCTGCCTGCCAACAACTCAAAAGCATATAAACTTTAAATCAAGTTGTGTTTTTACATGAGTTTATGTGCCAGACAATTACTTTCTTGGGCATGGTATTGTTACAATCTATCTGCTAAGCTAACGGTCACCATATTTGATGTAAAATATATTTATATGAGAAAGACGTCAATCTTATAGTAACTGGAACTTTCCGAAATATATAACTGAAGCCAAAAGACAGGCGCTTCACATCCACTTATATTATATGTTTACTGTTCATGTAACCTATCATAATACTTGATGTAACTACAGGGTGTGAGTATCCTGGGCCATTCATGCCTGGTAACATATTACTGTTTATCAGCACAAAACATAACCATATATTCTATGGTCTTTAGCCACACTGTGGCGCTCTACACAGATGCACTCCACTGTGGCTCCTAGAGGGCTCAGTGCAGACATGCAAGTCAAAGTGAAGTGCACGGGGGATCCAGGTATTTGTGAGCAATTACAGCACAGTGGGATCCTTTGTTGTCTCCCACCTGTTTTGAGCCATTAGTTAAAGACTATGTGCAGCTGGTTTGGCCACTTATTAAAGCCAGTTGTTTCAGCTGGAATGAACAGTTGTTAGCCGTTTGCACTGAGCCCATCTAAGATGGCCTGCCATTCACATGTAAAGGTAATTGAACCTGATCCCAGGTTGTCAGTGAGAGGCTATAGTTTTGTTTGGAGATGTGCTCTCAAGTTGTTAATGTAGTTTATGCACAGCTGCAAGAAAAGTTTGTAATCCGTTTGGATTTTTTTTGTCCAACTCATATAGACGAACAGTCTGACTGAACTGAAAATCCACTAAAAGTTTTCTATGTTATTGCAGAACAGTGTGTGAAGTTTAAAGGAGCTGCAGCGCTCCCTACCAGAGTTGTGTGCTGGAGCTGACTGTATTATTATCCCATCTCTGTGACATTATACAGATCCTAGAGGAGGAAAAAAAGCATCTGAAACTGAATGTTTAAAGTAGTCTGAAGCTTTACCATTGTCCTCATAGAGGGCGCATGTATACAGTCTGTATATATTCTCACCAGTATTATAGGTCAAGATGCTGAACATGAACACAAAACTTGCTCCACCAGGCTTTAGATTTGAGGTTTTGGTGTGTGTGCAATACCATACTTATTTAAACACAGTGTTTCACATTCTATCAAAAAGTTCAACATTTGTCTCATCTGTTCACAGAACGCTGTTCTCGAAAGAAAACAAGGAGTTTATTGCAAAGCGGTCTAGTTGCCAATTCTTCTTGCAGCTGCATGCAGTTCAGTTTAGCTGTGTCTTTCCTGTGTTTGTTGCTGTATCAGGTTTTGGGGTTGATTGTATTAATCCTCTGTCTGGTAATGCTGATCTTGAAGTAGCAGATGAAAGCCTAAACTAACTTGTCATTTTGGTACGTGCTCCACTGCAGAGAATATCACCAGTAGAGTTAATGCTAAAACATGAAAAATATGGTGTTTTCCCTTCTCCTTAACGTTTCTTCTATGAAGTCTCAGTGTGAACAGGGAATCTTAATGTCTATGTCTCACTGAATGGAAGCTGCTTCTGAAGTAAAGGTCTGAAAGCTGAGGTTTTCTTTCTTTTTTCTTTTTTTTGTAAAACTTTGGAGCAGTGTGCCAAAGCATGGCAAATCAGGCGAATTGTGAAAGCTGCCACGGTTGTCTCTTCAGGTAAAGTCGTGTTATACACGAAGACCGTCTCTGCATATGAACACCTACTGAGATTGATATCATTTATAAAGTCATAAAAGTGTTTCTGTTTTTTTAACATAGTACCAGTTGAACTACAATCAGCCCAAGAATTGTATGAGAGATATACTTTGTCCGTAAAAGAATCAGTCAAAAATGATCTTAATTTATTATAGTCAGAATTTAACCTGTGGCTCATGATTTGTGAGCTAAATGTTAATTTCTTTCTGAAGTTAATATTATTAATTATTTACTACCATTTCCATGTCACTGAAAGTGGATAAGAATAGTTTTAGGGCATAAATCAGTGATTGACCTTTGCATGCTGGGAGACGATGGGATTATCTGAATGCTCTGTGCTTCTAAATAGTAAGATTCTCCAAACACTTACCACTTGAGCCCTAAATAGTTTATATTCTCCATGTGCTAAGTGAGTGTGACATCTCACCCAACCTTATAAACTATGAGGCCAACTTAGGCCGCTATGGAAGAAAGCGGATCATCAACAGGAAATGACAGGAGGAAGAGCAGTGTGCTGTAATGCCCATGGTATGCTGTTTAATCCTGTTGCACGCTTGTTTAACGGCTTCACAACTGTTGTTTCCGAGAGGAAATGCTCTGTCTGTCCATGCAAGTAATGGAACGCTGATTGATTTTAAATGTGGACAGAGGAACTCAAAGGGACACCAGGGAATTGCAGTTACTTTGCATGACAATTAACGCAAACAATGCTGGCAGGGTGGAGATGCCTCAGAGTCAGAAACCTTTCTGGCCAGTGGGAGTGATTGGTGTAACTGTGGGTAATGACTCAAAGCAGTGGTTAAGAATAATCACATGCTCAGGTTGAGAAATATGTCAGGTTGACCTTGTTGAGGCAGTTTGTATAAAGCGTTACGCATGCGTCATTTCCTTGTTGCTACAGCCTAATTAATTATTGCTGTTACACTGGACCTGCTGCTGCATAGTAAACTGATTCATCATTTGTGCTTTAATTTGCATATATGAATTAATTTTAGTTTCTTAAGATTGGGTTCTCTTTTTTAAATATGCAGTGTAAACTTATGAGTCAAATCAGCTTGTAATACAAGGCAAAAAAACCAAACCTTTTTTTTCTTTGCCTTATTCAAAGGCCGTGTCGTGTACCGCATGAAAAGACCAAAATTAAGAAGATTTAATTGTTAACTAGTATGCATTATAGGCAGCTTATAAAAGAAATACATCAGTGAACTACACTCATAGACTGGATGTCTAGTCGTCTTAGGTATCACAAGCAAGGGGTTGAACTGCCTGCTCATACAGTAGTCATTTCTTTATTATTGATTTTACTCCATAGTGAACCAAATTTACAAAATGTACCTGATGCTAAACGCTATAAACTAGCGATTCAGATCAAAACTTCATCAGCTCATGACCAGTTGGGTGATTTTCTTATTCGCCTTAATATAATCCTACTTGTTTTTGGATCCATTGCCCCCTGCAGGCCATTAGAAAGAATGCATCTGTAGGCACTGTGGCTTAGTGTTTCACAAATAACTCTGCACAGTGAGTCGTCTTGATGCATGCTCAATCATACAGGTCTTCTGTTCATCTGGATGTAGCGTTTTCACTGGGAGAAATGTTTCGTCACTCATCCAAGTGACTTGTTCAGTCTCAGCTGACTGCAGGTTTCCCCAACCTTATAAACAATACCTTTGCACAGTGACTGAAAGTAGCCCACTGAATGAACAATGGGCTTTGAGGTGAGTTCCTTGATCATTAATATGCAAATTGTCTTGACCATTGATCAACAACCACTGATCAGAGCCCATTGATCAATGGTCATGAGAACCATTCACAGAGAGTTGGGGAATGGCTGCAGTATTCGCATCTGTATTGTCTGCTTTAAGTTTAAAATGATATTATTCAAATCAGTTCAATTCAATTTTATTTATACACTACCAATTCACAACAGTCGTCTCAAGGTGTTTGAGGTGACTGTGATACAAATGTAAAAACGAATGTAAGGCTGTTACACAGTTACAAAATATCCTATTTGTTTCTTTAGTGTTATATTTGACAGTATAATATATTAACAATGCTTTGACCTTGATATGTCACCACATAATTACACAAATAAAATGCATTCCATTTACAATGTTCTTCAATTTGCTGCTTAGGTCTGCTTTACATTTTAAATTCTATCATATTAATGTCAAAATGTAACACTGATAGTCAACTGTAACAAAAATTGGAATAATGTGCATTTATTTCTAAAAATGTTTGATTTTGTAGCATAATTTATTAACAATACTTCAACTTTGATATGTTACCTCATAGTTGCAAAAATAAAATACATTGTATTTGTGTTGTTGTTTAATTGGTTGCTTATGTCTGCTTTACATCTAAAATTATATTATACAAACTAGCCTCTGGCACTTTTTCAAATTCTTCATTTCGTATTTACACGGTGACAAGATTCCACGGCATAGACAGAAAATATTTGGTGAGCGTTAAGTTACTATGTTGAATGTGACACGTGAAATAAATGTAAATGGAGAATGTAACATTGGATATATGACGTTAAAAATGAATTGAAATAGTAGTGAGCCATTTGGAATGACCTATGCCTTCAGCAGGAACAAGTGAGTTCAGTACTGACAAGAGGGGAAGTTGGACCATAAGGGGTAAATCATTCGCCCTGGAACCCGAAACGGCTTTGCACGGCCCTGGTCGCCACAGTCTCACACGGTGTGTCGGAAACAGTAGGCACACGCAAACCCATCGATATTGTGGCGCTCTCACCCGCTCTTTGAATTAAAGCTAATATTTATCCCCCGCTTTCTCGAGTTTGCTACACGGAGGACTCCGTGCTGGATTAAAAGCGGAGGCGCGGTCTCGCAAGCGAGAAGTGTTTTGGAGCGACGGAGCTTTTACGCCGGTGACCAAAGAAACACTCCCATGTGCGAGCACGAGTGAGCGCCTCGGTTACCGGTTAGTGCACCGTTTTGGTTCTGTTTTCGTTGACAAACAGCCTCACTGAATGACTGACCGACTGCGTGTCGCAGGTCGAGGGAAGGTAAAATGACGCTGCGGTTGTGATTTGTGCGGTTGGGAGGTGAGCTAAAGCTGCCGCTTTGTTTTTGTTTTCCTCGTGAATGGCCACGTTCAAACATTTACTGGAACGACCGAATAAGTTTTCTGCATGCATAAACACAAACGTCAAGTGTCTTCAAAGGTAAATATGTGGGCGTGGCAAGGTTAATGAATCGTATCTGCTTCGCGGAAAGTGTAATTAATTAATGGGAACTCTGCGAACGATCAATAGCGGGTCGTGACTAATCACTGGATTAGGAAAGCGAGAGAGCGCATTAGACTACTGTGAGAATGACTCTTAGTTTCTGGATACAGATCGAAAAATAGATCAAAACTTAAACGACTTTAATGTGAGAGCCGAATTGCAAACCTTTGCAAGCATTGATCAGACACTTTTACTCTAACGGTGATTAATGGATGCTTAGATTGATTATCAATAGGCTAAACAGCTACATGTACTGCTGTAATGATATTTAGGAACCATATGAACAGTAGCAATCCGCCAGATCTTTTATTTTATTAATAAAATGGTTTAAAGAGTGGCTTCAAACATAACTACTTTTATGCTTTTTATATAGAATCTAATAGTTGCTAACAAAAGGTAGCGCCCTATTGGATTAGTTTGTGTTTTATGGCACATGTAACCTTAATTATCATCCTTGACTGTTAATGATGAGGTAAATTTTATTTAACTTAATGATTGAGGTGTCTTCAAAGTCTGAATACTGTCAAATTTGGCAAACATTTATTTGCTGTATTGTATTTTTTGCTTGTAAAACATTCCCGGGTATTTTAGTTAGATTTTTGTGTAATCTTTACTGTATAAAAAGGTCAAAATTGTAGCAACTTGGTGAAGTCTACCAGCCAAAACACATACATTTCAAGTGTTGCTGGAGTTTTGGCCTCTTCCAATTTTTTTTTTTCCTCTTCTCCATGCAAATTGGAAGTGATGAAGTTGTGCCAGGAACCTCTACTCTGCTTATTTCAACTGTATCAAACTGATTGCAGTTGGGGAGTGCTGGGAATGTACCAGTAACCTTGAGGTCATGCAAAAGTACAGCAAATGTATTGTCCTTAGATAGGAAGACAAATTTCCTTTTTTTACCTATTCTTCAGGACACAGAGAACCCCACCCCACTAAATTGATACATGCTGACACATGCTGTGATGTCTGTGCTGTTAGTCATGGGATTTTGAGAAGCCTACAAGTAACAGAAGGCGCTTTTAAATTTACACACTTCGTAACGTGATACTAGCCTTGCATTTTTAACTATTCCTCATCTGAAACTTCTTTTCAAATATGACATACCAACAGATGATAGAAGCTTATCCTCTACGTTAAGTATAGTCAGTCTACTTGTCGTGTGTACACATTGTGTGTTTGTGAAGGGAGTTTGTCATCTATAAACATAGTGAACATGGCAAACTGAGCAAACACTGGCATCTGCTGCCTTACAAGAAGGATCAATCTAACTGTCAAAGGCCAGCACCAAACTGACAGCTCAGGTGTTGAAAGCACTGTTTATGCAACATTCACATTAAACACATGCATGACTCTCTGTGTGAGCCAGCAAACAGTTTAGGCATCTCTTTTTATCTCTCTTTCTTTGTTTCAGTTCATTAGGAGTAAACCTGACCCCCCCTCCACCCACTGTCATGTTGTGTTCCAGTCTATTAATAGTTTTCATATGCAACATGCAGATCTCATCCATCTGATGCCATCACTGTGGCAGGATCCCTGGTGGTCAGAGTCATAAATAATTAAACTGCTAGTCTGACTCCTCATTTGTCTTCTTAAGAGCTCGTCTCTTCTGCAGCAGGCCCGGTGCATCCCTGTGAAATGCAGCGAGTTGTTTTGTTTATCTCGATGAAGCTGATGTAAAGCTGTGAAAAGGGCTCTGTTGTCATAGTGATCACTGCAGCCAGATTGGTTATGTGAAACAGGTACAGAGTCTCCACTTCAGTCTGTCTGGTATGACATGACAGCAGAGTGCTTGTGGCCATTATCCACAGGTTAAATCAAGATACAGAGCCTGCCTCTAATGGAACATGCTGAGATACAAGCATTTGCCTTTGACTGTGTGGTGCGCGTGTTTCAGAAGACGTATAGTTGTGAAATGGAGTTCAAGTAATTTATGTCAAACAAAGACATTTAATGGCAACCTTGGTTACCAGAAGGTCTTGTCTTGTCATTAGTCTCTGTCCGTTCAGAAATGTGTTTTGCAGCCAGCTGGTGATTTCTTGTCGTGCTGAAAAACGTTATTCTCGATTCATGTTATTTTAGTTCTTGTTGGAGAGCGTGCAGTTTTGGATCGTGCATCATTTAAATTTTTCCTCCGTTTATTTATACAGGTGGAGACAGAGAGCGGATGACAGCCAACCATGAGACCTACCTTCTTATGGCCAGCACCCAGAATGACATGGAAGACTGGGTGAAGACAATCCGAAGAGTCATCTGGGCGCCTTTTGGTGGAGGTTAGTACATACTATTTTGGTTTCCAACAGTTGTGAAACGAAGACGTTCAAGATGTTTTGTCTCCAGTAACTCCAGCCCACATCTTCTCTTCACAGCATTGTGCTCTAGCCCCTACCTGAAAGTATAAACTCACTCTGTGTTTAGGCCAGATAAAGCTGATATGTTGAAAAGGGACCTTTTGGTCAGCAAAGCCCATTTTGGGCAAGTAAAAGTCTTAATATATGAATATATTTATACAATGTGTATACCTGTGGAACTGCATTCAAAGTTTACAGACAATACCAGACTACTTCAAGTTCATAGGAAAGCAACAGTAATTAAAATAACTACTAGTTACATATTTTGGATATGCTCTTCTGCATGTCCAAGATATGTAGAAGAGCATCTGAACACACAGCATATAGAAAAATTTGTATTAGTGGTAACATTTATTTGAATTATTCTGTTTTTAACTGTTTGAATGTGTCGACATCAGCAAGACAACCTGCAGAAGTTCAAACACAGCTGTAGAAGGGGGACGAAAGGTGATTTAAGCGACGTTGAATGTGCCATGGTTGTTGTCCAACACAACCGTCCTTATGGTTTACAGAGAAAAAGAGTAAACCTCAAGTGAGCGACAGTTCTCTGGCAGGAAGTGTCATGTTTGTTCTAGAGGTCAGAGGAGAACGACCAGTCTGCTGAACAGTGATGCAAAAGAACATTTCTAAATGGACAACACATTGAACTTGAAGCACATGAACTGTAGCAGCAAAAGACCACACTGACTGCCACTCCTTCCAGCTGAGAACAGGAAAGCGAGGCTGCAATTCACACCTGCTCTTTAAAATAGGAAAACACAAGATTAAAAAAAAATAAAGCATTTCCTCATCAGATGAGTCTTGATTTCTGCAACATGCAGAATTTGGTGTAAACAGCATGAAAGCATAGATTACTTGTATCAAATGATCAGGCTGCTGGTGGTGATGCAATGGTGTCGGGTATTTTCTGGGCACACTTGGACACCATGTCCATCCCTTCATCATCACAGTGTACCCTACTGAAAGACATGCTATTTTACAAAGCTCAAATCATCTAAAAGTGGTTTCTTGAACTCGGAGTGAGATCACTGTACTGAAATGGCCTCCACAGTCAGCAGATCTTAAATCCATCACCTCTGGCATGTAGTGGAACGGGACAAATCTGCAGCAACTGTGTAATGTGGATGTTTCCAGCAGCAATCTATGGCACAAAGTCCACTGAGTATAAAATAAGAGTGTGCTGGCATTTAAAACCTTTTTTTCCCCTTGTGGCATCATGGCACGTGTTCCGGGTGGCATTATCATAGTACTTGGCCATTACTTGACATAATAATGTTTTCAGTGTCTTTTGAACTGTCAAATCCAAGTCTGTGCTTCTCCACATAGTATTTTTGTTTTTCATTTCTACCCAGCCTGGTCATGCTAATAAAAGGACACAAATGCATTCTATAGTGGTCACATGTGTCAAGTGAACTGAAATCTAATCATAAAATAAGTCGTGAGTCATCGCCCAAGTGCATGATGCTGTAATTGTTCTCATGAAGTTGTTCCTGACTTTGGAATTAGTGCGCTGATTACCGAGCCTCCTGCTGCGCCGCCGTGGTTTCATTATCCACCGCACTGGCAGACATTGGCCTACTTTGTGTAAGAACGGGGCACAAGTGCAGCATTTGTAACCGGACAGCCAGTCCAGGCAGCTCTCAGTAACAAAATGAATAGAGGAGGCAGAGCTGGCCCCTCTGTTTTCAGTGCAGGCAGCTTGATGTCTATTGCAGCTGACTGCTCTTCAAAAGGACGAGCCATTCGTCAAAGATACCACACGAAAGGTGGCTCCATGCTGGACCAGAGCCAGGCTGTCTTTGTCTCTATCATGCACACATATACAGAGCCCAGACACATGCGCACACACACCACACACACATATTCCAGCTTTTCACATTTTGCAGTAGCAGCAGAAGCTAGCTGAGCACGGATTGGCTGACGAGTGATCCTGAAGTGTGGTGAAACTCTGTTCAGTAAGTGACAGGAAGGCGGCTGCCAGAATGAATGAGCCCCCCTTGAAACCTTTACCGTCATGCTGTGATGCCACTCGCTGTGATGTGGCATTAACCGCAACAAACACTTAAGCAGGAAAGAGTGTGAGATGTGCAGCTGCGGCTTTTCCGTCTGGATCTTTGGAGATCTGTGTCATGGTAAATGTCAGTTGTCTTTTCGTAGTTTGGGGAAGTGTTTGGAGTTTGAATTTGAAAAGAGCTTCTTTTAGTATTTTCAAAATGCCTCATTTCCAAGCCATGTTCCCTGTGGTAAATGTCAGCTGTTCCAGACTGCTGTGCCATTTCTGTCCAGTTTTGTCTGATCCCTGTGCTGCACTGACTTTCAGTAATAGTGGTGGCAATAACAATTTTCATCTATTAATTCAGCTCCTCACCTCCTGCGCACTTGTGCACTTTCAGCTTCAGTCTGGCTTCCAAAACTGTCATAACTTACAGTAAAAAAATTGCTTTTAAATGTGACCCCACAGATAAATGTACTTAACAGTGTGGTGCTTATCTGTCTTCTGGCTTTGGATTGCAGTGTCCTCTTCTAAAATTCCTTTGATCTCATCTCCATAAAAGCTGGAGAAAGTTTGTTTTTAAATGTTGGTCGGGATGTGAGATCAGCCATCATTTGCCTTTATATTATGCTTCTGAGCTTTACAGATCACACTCAGAGTAGTTGTCCTAACTGTTAATTTCATCCATACCAAAGCTCTGAATCATCGTTACGTTTTAAACCTTCTTAATAACGAAGGCATTACCTAAGTCCTGCCATGGCACACCGAGCGATGGTAAAACAAACAGAGCTGTGTCAGCATGTTTCTGTCTGGAGGCGTATTGTTGAATCTAAACTTTATTTCCTTAACGACAATCCAGACTGGCCTCGTCAGTTTTGTAAATCGGCAGTTCATTAAATGCAAATGTTTTACACGTTTGCATGTTTTACCTTTACACTAAAGGTCAGAGAAGCAATTCGAGGTTTTTTATGTGGATTATCATGAAATGTCTTATTGGTTTGTATTTGATAAAACAGGTTGTATGTTGTCCATGAACTAAAATCACTTTTATACTTGTGTGTGTGAGTGTGTGAGAGAGAGAGAGATTCTGTGCAACTGGCAGATACTAAGATTTTTTGCAGAGATGTCACTCATGTGCACGCTTTGGTCTTGTGGTTTGTCCCGTATCCAGCACTATTGGGAGCGCCAAATATTCATATAAACACTTGCTCACACTCTGCATAAGCTGGTGCACACACACACACTCTTACACACACACATTTACATGTGACCCAGGAAAACATTCCTAGACTCATGACCAGAACGTCTGGAGGGATGACCTCATTTTCACTCACTTTTTTTTCCTTCTCTTTTCGATACTCGCGGATATTAATCATTCTTTACTAAAGTGAAGCTGAGCTCTTCTGTATTTTACTCTGTCTAATATTTGGAAAAATGGACCCACAGCTTCAGATATTTCACTGTTTTGTCATATTGGGGTTGCTGTGAAGATTGAAGTGGCAAAATCCCAGAGCGACTCCAGACTTCTGAGGAGCTTCTTCTCATCAAGCAAAGACAGTTTTCTGAGAGATGGAAATGAGAACAGTTTGGCTGACCCGCTGTCAAACTGAAGCGTCCAGTCTATTCCACTGCTTTTGTTTTGTTCTCTGTCATTTCTGCAAAGATTAGGGCTGGTTTTGGGAAAATGCTTGTGTGCGGGCACTTGAAAATTTGCACCTCTGGTATGTTTTCTTATCACAAATTTATTAATAGGCCTTTTTTCTGGAAACTTAAAAGTTGCGTCATTTTTAAGAGGGGTGAGTAATCACATTCGCTTCTAATGAGAAATGTGTTGAAGCCTTTGCAGCAGTTTGTGGGAAAAGTCTCAATACACCTGTTGAGAATCTTAAGCTACTAGTTTTTTGGTGTCTATTTGAAGACCCTGGCTATTTGAAGCCGTTTCTTGCTGTGTTAAGGAGGATGCTGGTAGGCTGGATCTGTTTCCGGTGTCTGACTGTACCATGTTGTACCACGTGTGTGTGTGTGTGTGTGTGTGTGTGTATGTGTGTGAGTAGCCTCTGTCTGTATCTGGAGACTGGAAAAGTATGCAGATCCAAATCTCTCAGGAAGGCAGCTTTAATCCCCTCTTGTGTTGCATCCACATGAGACGGCTGTAAAATGGAAATCAGGCTGGGTTTTTTTCTACAGCGTCTGCCTCGGACAAAAGGCGAGAGGTGCTCAGGAAGTTAGAGATTTGATCATCAGACTAAGTGTGTGTGTGTTTGTGTGTGTGTGTGTGTGTGTGTGTGTGTGTGTGTGTGTGTGTGTGTGTGTGTGTGTGTGTGTGTTTGTGCTAGAGAGAATGTTTTACATTTTATTTGCTTGGATTGTCAGGAAAACCTTATCATAAATTCCTTTCAATTGATTTAACTGCTCTCTTTGATGTTACTTGAGCTGTAGATGGCATGCTAATGGCCTCTGTAATTCTTTGAGATATGTCAGGGAGTTCAACATATTAAACAGCATTGATTTCTCCAGATAAAAAAAAACCCCTCATATATATATATATATATATATATATATATATATATATATATATATACAGAACTGAAGAGTTGACATTTATCACCTTTATAGCATTAGTAAACTTTGTGTGTGTGTGTGTGTCTGTTTCAGGGATCTTTGGTCAGAAGCTGGAAGAGACCGTGCGGTATGAACGCCGGTTTGGGAACAAGCTCGCCCCTATGCTGGTAGAGCAGTGCGTGGATTTCATTCGGCAGAGGGGTCTTCAGGAAGAGGGCCTTTTCAGGCTGCCAGGACAGGCCAACCTGGTCAAAGAGCTGCAGGATGCCTTTGACTGTGGAGAGAAGCCCTCTTTTGATTGGTAAGCAGAAATGTGCCCGTAAAGGCTGGTTTAGATTTCCTCAGTGCGTTTTAATGTCGTCTTGATACGTTCAGCTCGGGGAGTTGAAATGCAAAAACAGTGGGTGGGTTAGTACAGGGTTCAGTTGTATCTGCTTAGAGAAACTTGAGTGATACAGCTGCTCGAAACCTGTATCAATTATGAAAGACGTAATTATTTAATTTAGGAATATTTAATATGTATCTTAAGTCTGAGCAATGTGATAATTGAAGCTTGGCAAAAACTTGATTGGTTATGATTTATTAAACTGAAGATAAGTACCTGAATAAGTATCAAGCTGCTTAAACAGCGCTATCACAAAGACCAATGTGGTAAATCCATGATAGTTAAAATGTATGATAACTCCCCTCCATGCAGGGAGAGGTCATCCTCATATTTGCACACTATCTGTCCATCTATAAGGTGAGTTATATGAAGGATTATGTTTTAGAAACTACAGTTGCAGGCACCATATTCATACCTGACCTGGTGAGATGTCTCTTGCACACGATGATGTATCAGAACAAATTTCCTCAGCTCTTTTCATGTCTTATATTTAAAACACAGCCTCATTGTTCAGCCATCTTTACTGTGGGAGTTCTGCAGGTCTCCCAAATTCTGTCATAATTCATATTAGCACTTGGCCTCCTTTGGCTGTCTTCTTCTGCATGGCTAATGTCCAATTTGTCAGTTTTATGGTTACCACTTGGAGGTCAGTCTCAGGTCATTCTGGTGGAATGTTAGCATGTGAGATGAAGCTTTCATCGTTATCAAACATGGGTGTTTAACTTGCCAGTTTTCATTTTGTCCCTCTGAACACAACAGCTTGAATATCGCCTCATTAAATTAGAGAAAACACAACTCTGTTGTTGGTTATTTGTGTGTTGCATTTTACCACACATTATTCGGATTTCAAATAATCAAAACTGAACCGGTTTTACATTTTTGAGCACAACCACACAAATAATAAACAAATGCAGGCAGTTACCATATTATATAATACGTTTTAAGGACCTATATGCCCCTTGACCTCCTTAACAGGTATTCTGTTGCTGAATTAGACCTCCGGACTGAGTGGGTGTGTGGAGAGCACAGAAAGCGGCACAGCTCAGTTCATTGACTTGTCTGCTCAGAGGAACATTTTTGTGCACAAATGAGTTTTTCTGTGTCCCATCAGACCAAAGTCATCATCTTGTTTGGAGCTCACTGAATTCCACCCAATTTCTGCTAAATCTAAATCAATCAAAGACAAATTATTCTGTCCAGTATGAAGAAAACAAGAATGCAACAGTTTTCTCCTAACCATCATTACGGAGCAATAATAGACAAAAATAAGAGTCTGAGCAGTACAGTGGTGATGAGATGAGCACTGCCGCCTCACAGAAAAAAAGATTTGGATTCAACCCTGCCTCTCACCCAATGACAGCTGGTACAGGTGCCAACCTCCCATTATCCTGCATTGGATAAGCACTTAACAGGACATATAGGTGGATGGATGGTTGATGGTATGATATGTTAGTTTGTGAGATAGCACCACTTTGTCAGGGAAAAAAAGGGGTATGTCCTGGACAAGATCGACAGTCCGCACAGTGTTAACACAGAGAGGCAGACAACCAGTCACAATATTCATTCCCAGTTTACAATCACCAGTTAAAGGTATGAGCCCTCTGAAAAATCCCAAGTAGGGCAGGAAAACTTAACATAGAAGTAGGGATGTCACAATATCAGAAATGTGTTTGCTAAAGAAGTGTTTGCAGAGTAGCCAAGTGACAGTACGAGGTATAATATGAGCTTATTTTAAAGCATTTCATGTTAACCGATGGAGTCATGGAAGACAAGCGGTAACGGATGGATGGAAGTTAGCCAATGCCGTCCGTTTAGCGTATTGAAAATAGTTGATTGTACAACAGCAAAACTGTCTCAAACTTAATGGCAATCTGTATCTTAAACGTGTGTAAATGTAAACTGCCCCCATCCGGTTCCAGAGTAACAGCAGCCTCAGTACATATGCTGCACAGGGTATCTAAAACAAAACAAGAACCGCCACTTTGTCCAAATTTTTGTATTAAAACGTAGATCGGTTCTACAGATCTCGGAAGGGCTCTGACTAACCAGAAAAAAAAAAAAAAAAACATGTGCTGTAGACACCAGTTTCACAACACAAGGTACAAATATCCAAGATAATCAACTTATTTCCTATTTGTACAACTAAAAGTATGCCTGGACTGGAACTCAGATTTTGGGAAGTTAAAACAATGTTGCAAAATGGACAAATGCGTGCTCTAAGATTTGAGGATATATAAAAACAACAGAAATCTGGAAGTTGGAATTGCAGGTTGTTTGTTATTGTAAAATATTAAATATCAGTATGGGTTTCAGACTTTTAGCTTTCGCTTTATGCATTTTGCTGGGACGTTGAAGTGAAAGGTGCCTTTTCACTGGATCACCGTGAAGCTTTGTGACTGTGAAAAGGCAACATCACTGTTTGCTCCAGTGTTGGGCAAGTTACTTTGAAAAAGTAATTAATTATAGTTACTAGTTACTTTTTCAAAAAAGTAACTGAGTTAGTACCTGAGTTACAATATTCTAAAAGTAATTAATTACTTGAAAAGTAACTATTGCGTTACTTTAAAAAAAAAGTAAATGAACCCTCTGGGGTCCAGGGTATAATTGGCCATTTTTTAACTACTTTTGATTTTCCCTCCACATTTTACCTTTAAAAACTATTTACTTTGCCTTGTTTGGTATCATCCTTTTCAGCACAACCTCACGTGTCTGAATTTACAGTTACGTTTTCATTTTGACATACTGTATTAACACAATTGATCTTAAATTAGACAAAAAACATAAATTCCAAGTAGAAAAGGTTTTTTACTGTAACAACCACAAACATGTTTATTGAATCATATTTCAGAACTTTAAATGCAAATATAAATTGTCAATTTAAAATCCTATGCACAAGTTTTGCAAACAGTTATTTGCAGCCATTTACCTTTTACCCTTTTTTTAAATAACCATTTCAAACTATTTACAGAACAATCAGCTGTTCTGCATTCAATAAGATGCCACAAAATTATTTGTGCCACTCCATAAAAATAATTTCTGTCCACTATAAAGGAGAACATCACAGCCTGATACCTGCAGGTCTGACAGCAGCAGGTGTATCACTCCTGTTTCTACCTGGAAACAGGAGTATTGTATTTGTATTTGCTCCCTCTGGGCGATGTGCTGCGCAAACATGTGTCCTTCCACTTTTTTGCTGATGACATTCAGATCTACCTCCCTCTGAGGTTAGACTGTAAGGACTCTTTGCAGCCGTTATTCTCCTGTCTGTCTGACGTTAAGACTTGGATGGCTCTTAACTTTCTACATCTAAATGAAAGTAAAACTGAAGTCATTGTGTTTGGGCCTCCTAAAGACCCTAACTCTTCTTTTGATTTTATGGGACCCCTAACTTCTGAATGTACTTCCTCTATTAAGAGCCTCGGTGTTACTTTTGACAGTGCTTTTAAATTTGATAAACAAATCAGCTCCGTAGTCAAGGGATCTTTTTATCACCTACGGATTTTAGCTAAAGTCAAGTCCTACCTGTGCAGGAACGATCTAGAAAGGGTGGTCCATGCTTTTATTACTTCACGGCTGGACTACTGTAACTCCCTTTATGCTGGTTTAGATCGTTCCTGTTTGCATCGCCTCCAACTGGTGCAGAACGCTGCTGCTCGCATGCTGACCGGTTCCAAAAAGAGAGACCACATCACTCCGGTCCTCTGCTCTCTCCACTGGCTCCCAGTTGCTTTTAGGTTTGATTTTAAAATTTTACTGCTGGTTTTTAAGGTTCTTAACGGTACTGCACCTCCTTACCTGGCAGAGCTTCTTAGCATTTACTGCCCCAGGAGATCTTTGAGGTCAGCAGACTTGATGTTTTTAGATGTTCCCAGGTACAGATTAAAGACTAGGGGAGAGAGGGCTTTTGCTGTGGCTGCACCCAGACTGTGGAACAGTCTACCCCCTCACATCAGATTCTCCACAAGCCTAGGAACTTTTAAAACTGCTCTTAAAACTCACCTATTTTCACTGGCTTTTAGCAAGGTTTAACCTATTGTTTTTAATTTATTGTTTTATCTGTGAGGTATTTTATGTACCTGTGTTTTATAGTATTTTATATTTGTATTTTATTGTACAGCACTTTGGTCAGCCTCGGTTGTTTTTAAATGTGCTTTATAAATAAACTTGACTTGACTTGACTTGGAGACAGCAGTCGCCTCATTGTTCTGACACACAACACAAAACTATCCACAAAATTACACACTAACTACACAAGACAACACATTAACTACACACTCCAAACACGCTAAACGTCACAAATCTCTCACATCTCAAAACTCGCTCTCTCTCTCTCTCTCTCGCCGTCACTCCTAAAAATTTTTCCACCAACACGAAAGGGGTGGGGGGGTTTTGTCTTTTTTTTTGGTCATAAGCAGAGAGTGCTTGCTAGCGCTGTCCTTAGACAGTAAACATGATGAAAGTATTCAGGAAAAACACCGCATATATTGTTTATCATGACTCTGGTTTTACGTGGCCTATTAGCACAATTTAAAAACTGGTATATATCACATTGTTGCTTTGTCATCTTGAAGTGGTCATGTGATTGGCTTACCACGACTACGGTACTTTATTCTTCCTCAGTCAAACAGCAGCACTCATGCGATTGTTTTTACCCCCTTAGCTTCAGGTGTTGTGCCAAAAAGTGATCGTCTGCCAGAAAGTGATTGCCGTCCGCGGGAGCGCGCGCAGCTGCTTAAAGCTGTAGCGACCAGATTACTTGCAGCTACTTCTGTGCAACTGATATAAGATGCAGTAACCTGAGCACAGCTTCAACCATCTGTTTTTTGAAAAATAGTAACGCGACCGCATTTTCTTGTTAGTAACTGTAACGGCGTTGTAACGATAGGAATAGTAATTAGTTAGATTACTCGTTACTGAAAAAAGTAACGCCGTTAGTAACGCCGTTACTTGTAGCGCCGTTATTCCCATCACTGGTTTGCTCTGGTCTTTTTCAAAAGCACTTGAAGCCCGTCCATCCATTTTCTTAACTACTTATCCACTTGATAAGCCTTGTAAAGCAGCCAGGCTCTCATTTATATCCGTTATCTCCACAGGTAATTATTTCAGACCAATAAAGATCAGTAAACTGTGAGAATCACACTCTTCACGGTAAATTCAGCTCAGTTATGTCCTGGATTAATGGACTGAGGGAAAAAAAAACCTTATTTCATGCTTTTCTTTCCTTTGGCAGGGACGTGGTAGCCAGCCACTCAAACTTTCCGAGGCATCTCTTTGTTCAGTATTTTGCCAACAGTAAAAAGGAAAAATCATACTTCCCAATTATACACCTGCTGTTATATTATGCCGTGTGTAGGTGGCTGTAGGAGACTAAGCACTGATTGTTTAATGCAGCAGCCTTCATCTAGAGCATACTTGAGTAATGAAACATACCATCCTCTACGAAGCTGTGGATCGCTTTTTTCCACGGCATCGTGCCACTCCCACCAATAACATAAATAAAACCTGGATGAAACTGTCAGGATCGACTCTATAAATCAACATCTAATCACTTCCTGTAATTCAGATTCACACTGACGAGTGCGTCCATCACGTCCTCTGCACAGTAACACATTTCTGCCTTCCTATTTCTGCTTTGCTGTGGTAGAAACTACAGCCTCCCGTGTACCTGCCTGTGTCTGATTTTGATGTCCCTCATCTTGCTGATTCCCTCATTAGTGACCTCCTGCCTTGCAACCTCCTGCCTGCCTCGCCAGCTGCTCCAAAGGCTGCAGTGGCCTCTTGGCAGACGTTTAGGCTGGTGCCGTATTAAATAAATTTAGAAAGTGCCGATTGGAAACATAGAAAATAAAAACTGGAAAATGATGGTACCACCTGCATTAGCAGTCAGTAGGTGGTCAGTAATGTCAGTTGTATGCATACACTTTTAAATAAAAGACTACAGCTTGACATTTTTCCCCGACAGTGTGAAAGCTAAAGTTGGAGTTGGCCTCATGGTGATTGCCGTTTGTCTCCATGCGGTTCACCCAGGATAAATGATGGCCCTAACTTTTTATCGGTGTCTTGTCTCTCTCAACAGTAACACAGATGTGCACACAGTAGCTTCTCTGCTGAAACTGTATCTCAGAGAGCTGCCCGAGCCCGTCATCCCCTTCCAGAAGTACGATGAGTTCCTGTCCTACGCCAAGCTCCTGGGCAAAGATGATGAAATGGTAAGAAACATGCGATGATTGCTTTCTTTGTATCCACATCTACCGGCAAATTAGCTTTCACACACCATAGGGATTTTTTTTTAAAGTTTCAACCTTTATAACAATAAAAGTTGGTACTGAAAAGCCCTCACAGAAGTCTTATTCTTTGGCTTTTAATCTGCTCTTTTGCCGCCCAGTCATCCACGCTCAGCCCTGTGTTTCTCACACAATGACTTTGTTGAGTCCGTCTTGACTTTTAACATCTAAATAGGATTGCGCTCACACCATGAGGCACAGTCGGCAGCATGGCTGGGGTTAGCCTTTTGCTCCCTCAGTGTCTTTCCCCTCTTCAGCATTTCTGAACCTAAGTTTGTGGTTTTTGTCTGTGTGTATGTATGCTACAGATGGGCACGAGAAGACATATGGTAAAGTGTGGATGAGAGTTTCCCCGCTTTTTAACCCTCCTGGGACTTTGAAGTTGAAAGGAGATGGATGGAAAAGAGTTTTTTTTTTTCTTCATGTGAAAAGGCCTCAGAGCGTTTCCACATATCCTTTATTCTCAGTAACCTAACTGAGACCACTTCTGATTCAGTGGCACATCCATATAGATAGTTTATAAATGGGTATAATGATAAATCCTCTTATATCTGGTTTGCTTTTTCTAGTCACAGTTTTGTATCGAGTGCAAAAGGGATTTTAATTAAATATAAAGCTGGATTTAAAAAAAATAGCATGGATGGAAGCAGCGATCAGCACCAATCCTGGTGGGTAGGCTGTGGTGTATAAATGATACTTGGGTTTTTCTAAGGGTGATATCAAATGTATGAAGAAAATATTCCCTATGCCAGGGGTCAGCAACCTTTAACACCCAAAGAGCCATTTTGACCCGGTTTCCACGCAAAAGAAAACACTGGGAGCTGCAAATACTTTTTGACATCTAAAATGAAGATAACACTGTATATATTGTTTTTTTACCTTTATGCCTTGTGTGAACAACTAAAGTAGGTAAGTACGTAAAGTTTATTTATTAAGCGCTTTTCACAGACAGGCAATCACAAAGCGCTGTACACAAATATTAAAATAAACAATACAATCAATAGATATTATACACAATGTAAAAGATCAAATGTAAAGAATATCAAATACGTAGATCAACAAAAGGCTTGTTTGAACAGAAATATTTTAACTGCTTTTTAAAAGAATCCACAGAGCAACTAAAGTGTGTTGCTTATGAAATCCATGAAGTGCTACAGAGAACATTACATTTTATTTATGTAATTAACACATTTTGAACTCTTAAAGAAATATAACAAAAGGAAAGACACCCAGCTGAACTAAAATGATCCAGCAAACAAAAACTGTCGTGAGCCGCCACCCTTATATCGCCTTTGGTTCGTTTGGAGCCTTGACCTGACTTTTAAAAAGTAATTGGAAAAAAAGCACTATGCTGCTAAAAAATGAAAAATAGATATTTGCAAAATTCTGCCTAAATATGTATTTTACCTGGTTAATGTGTGTGGCTGGACGCAGCGCCGCTGCATGGGAGTCGGACGCACCTGAGCGGCACCCGCAATCACGCCTCGCCGCCTTAAAGTCTGTGCTCTCTCTGCTGTTGTGTTGTCAGGCTGTGAGCTGAAAAGCTACAGCCGGCTGTATGCGTACAGCAACCGTGTGTGAAAAGTGGTCAATAAAGAAATGCTGAAAAGCAGCAGGTCTGCCGTGGTATGTTTACAATGGGACTTCTGCTCCTGAACCTCTGCGCACAGCGTCTGCAAATCGGGGCTGTAAGAAGTCACTTTCATCTTTATGCAGGACTATAAGCTGTCATCTGTGAGGCGTGAGCGGTGTTTGTTTTTAACATAGTTCACGGTGGAGAATAGCTGCTGACATAATGTGGATCCAAAAATCCACAACTGGCCTACCTGGGGTTGAAAGTCTCGATAAATGCACGGCGTTTCGGCGGGTATACCGGCTTCCGCGAGTGTGACGCTTATTTTGAGCGATGAAAAATAATAAAATATAATTTTATTTTTATATTTCAATATCACAATAATCTTCCAATTTAGAACTACAAGTTAAAAAAAATAACTAAACACAAATAAAATACACTTCAGCTAAATACTTCTAATTTATTTTCCCAAACCACGCAGAGCCGCAGTATAAGGACAAAAGAGCCACATGCGGCTCCGGACCCGCAGGTTGCCGACCCCTGCCCTATGCCATTAAACTACCAGCAGCAACATGAACAGCTGATACAAGGCAGGATGGATCCATGCTTTCATCCTGCCAAATTCAGACCTTTTCATGTGAGAGTTGCTGCAGAAAACAAGATTCAGCAGACTAGGCAAGATTTTTCCAATATCTTATTGTCTAATTTTGGTGAGTTCATGCAAATTGTAGCCCCAGTTTCCTTTTCTCAGTTAAAGAGTGGCACACAGTGACTTCTGCTGCTGTTGCCCATCTGCTTCAGCGTTCACTGTACTGTGCATTCAGAGATGCTCTGCTGCATTCCTTGTTTGTAAAAAGTTGTCATTTGAGTTACCGCTGCTTTCCTGTCAGCTCAAAACAGTCTTGACAGTATCTAAACACCTGAATGCTTCGGGTTTCTTCCATGTGTTTGATTGTTCAGATGTTTGTTAAATAAGTGTACCTAATGAAGTGACCAGTGAGCATATATTTACATAAGCCCCCCCTCTTTTCCACTGATTCATTTCCAACTGGATCCTGGGTGTGATTGTTCCATTATACACATTGTGATCAATCACGGGCTTTACAGACAATCTGCTGCAAAAGTTTCTATGAATGATTATTTTGCTGAGTTACTGTTACTTTAAAACCGTTTATTATCTGCAGGGTATGAAGGAATTGAGAAGGCTTGTGGAAAGTCTACCTCCAGTGAACTACAACCTCCTAAAATACATCTGCAGGTACTAATAATTAACATTGGATACAGTTTTACATTGTTGAACCATGAGAAGCTGATATTTTCCATTTCCCTAGGTTTCTTGATGAAGTCCAGTCATATTCAGGGGTGAATAAAATGAGTGTCCAAAACTTGGCCACAGTCTTTGGGCCAAATATCTTGAGGCCAAAAGTTGAGGATCCAGTAGCAATTATGGAAGGTGAGTGTTGAAGAATGTCAGGTATACGTGTCTTACTTTCTTAATATTTAGTGTTAAATCTTAAATAAGATGAATGTTGGTTTTAAAAGAAAGATGATGATGATGTTTGGTTTCTTTTTAGGTACTGTTCTGGTCCAGCAGCTCATGGCTGTTTTGATTGGTCACCACGACGTGCTTTTCCCCCGAGATGAAGACAGCCCTACTGCCCTTGAGCTCGTCAACAACAATATTGAACAGCCACGGCGGCAAACCACTACATCTACCTCAGCCATCACTACAGTGTCTCAGAATGCTGAGAACAACAACACACATGTTGTGCGGCAGTGTGTTTGGGAAGCCAACGAGTCTCCTTCACACCGCCAGCACGCAGACAACAGTGGCTCCCCACGATCGGCAAGCCCCCGCAATGGAGTCATGGGACGCTTCGACGTCACCCGCAGTCCACCGCTGACCGTTAAAAAGAATCCAGCTTTTAGTAAAGGCAGTGGCATTGTTACCAATGGGTCCTTCAGCTCCTCACCCTCTTCAGATCCCACTGTGGAAAAGAGCCAGAGTGGAGGTGGCAGCTTACCGGTGCGTCGCAGTGGCACACTCAAAGGCTCGGGGACAAAAATGGGCACCAGCGGCGTCACGAGTGGAAACAGCACTACAGGGAATGGGACTGGAGTTGTACGCATGGGCATTCATGGGACTGACGCTGTCACAGGGAGTCCGAACAGCCGCAACAGCCTCTGGCAGCCGAATGGCTGTGTAATGTTACGGGAGAACAGCAAAGCTCGTGACTGCCACGGCGGAGATCAGACAACCAATCAGAATCGTCTGTCCACATACGATAACGTGCAGCTAAACCATCACAATCTGCAGCAGCAGAACCAGATCGCCAACACGTGTCTGAACACCAGCTGCGAGGACAAGCAGAGTGTGGACAGTGCCACCTGGTCCACTTCTTCCTGTGAAATCTCCCTCCCTGACAACTCCACTTCCTGTCGCTCCTCCACAACCACCTGCCCAGAGCAGGACTTCTATGGAGGGCACTACGAAGACTTGGATGGACCAGCACAAGACTGCGAGCATCCCCAGTCTGGCGAAGGAGGAGAGGGCAGAAATGGCGACAGAGAAGGAAGTGGAGAGGTTGGGAGGAGCAGTCGGGGCACGAGCAGCAGTGATAACAGCGACGGTTTTCCTGTTGGTAATGGACCCGGCAACCACAGCGCTCTGCACAGTCTAGTGGCCAGTCTTAAGCAGGAAATGCACAAGCAGAAGGCCGAGTATGAGGCCAGGATAAAAAGGTACGGCTCCATGTGTGAAGGGCTTGAATCAATACAAGCGCTTAATCTTCACTTTGGCCTTTTTTGCAAGCTATCCATCCTTTTTCTCAGGTGATCAGGCATGTAAACCAGTGAGGTTTTCTTGTGTATCATACTGTCATCTTCAAAGGTTTAGACCAGTAGAGATCAAGTCACATCAAAAGAGAAAAAAGGAAATTTCAAATCTTAAAATGAGGTTAGGTGCAGGCTACCTCTCTTAATCTAGCACTTAAAAAAAACCAAGTCCTTATTTTGAATTTTTCCTTCCTCTGAATATGAAAAGCTGGCACACATTAGTCAGATGCTGTAGCTCTTCAAAGCCTTACTTTAATCTGTATTATGCCAGCAGTGAACAGAAAAAAAATGTATATCCCAACTATAAACCTGCTTTAAAATGTTGTTTTGCATGGATGGCTCTAAGAGACCACTGTTTTCTTTTAGTGCAGCAGGCTTCATCCGTTAATCAGGTTGACAGAGACATACCAGTACATGAGTGATAAAACATAACATCCTCCACCCAGCTCTGTGTCTTCTTTCCTCTTTTACTACATCCACCATTCCCTCCATTTGACAAGAAGGCAGTGAATAAACCTTTCTAGAGCATCAGGATCCACTCTATAAATCAACATCTCACCACTTCATTAAAACGCAGAGTTCAAGTTCACTGGCAGTGACTACACCCTCCTCTGTGTCTGCCCACATCTTTTCTTTTTTTAATGCCCCTCACCTGATTCCGTCATTATCTCATTAGCCCTTGTAACCTCCTGCCTGCTTCACCAGCTGCCCTTTGTTGGCTCATTACTATCCAAAGGTCACAGTGGCCTTTTGGCAGAGCATCTAAGCTGATGGCTGCAGATGAAATAAAACTGAAACCACCAATCAAAATCTTATTAATGGGCATTCCCATTAATGAGCAGGAGTGTACACAAGTCTGAACAGCTGCCTTAGTCTTTGGCAACCACATGGCTTTGTCCTATTATGGGAAAGCAACAAAACGGGCCCACTCTCCAGTGAGGATTAAATAGCCAATCAGAAGCTGTCTTTTTCACTCTGTTCCATTAGCTACAATCTTGTAAGGTTGTCAAACATGAGGCTCGGGGTCCAGAACCAGTGGGGGACAAGTGACTCCAATTCAGCCCACTGCATGGCTTTGGAAAATGTGGGCATAAATTGTGTTTTGTTAAGTTTTACAGCTTTTGCTACATTCATCCTGTACCAAAGTAATAAAAGAAAAAAGTAGTAAGTAGTTTTATACAATTATTTCTTTCTACTTATGAGTCATGCTGACAGATTTTTTTCATTTGCTGCTGCAAATGCAAAACTAAACTGAGACATTCGGTTGAAACTACACCTCTTTTTTTTATGTAACAATGTAGCAGGTATTAAATGTGTAGTTCTTTATACTGACAAAAAGAAGAGTTTCACTGGTGGCACTTCACATAGGCGACAGTTGTGATTTGGTGTTATATAAAGGAAACTGAATCAAATTGAATTGCTCTGGCCCACTGAAAATCAAAGTTTGATATCTCCAATCTAACCTGAACACTGAACAGGAAGAAAAGGTACCTAGAAGTCACTCAAAATAGCCCTTTCCTGAATAATCCGTAACGTATTTAAGCTTTCAGATTGATTGAACATCAAGTTTGAGAAAAATGCCCCCATACAGCCGTCAACAAAGAGGAAATTTGCCAAAGAATTGTTTTGGGTTTTTTTTTCTTTGAGCTATAGTTTATCTTAAAGTTGGCTATATTAACATGGAAAACTATGGAGCAGTATCAGTTTGCCATTTGAGGACCTGGTTTTTTTGGGGGGGTTTTTTTGGCACCTCTACACTTCCACAGCCCCAGAGATTGTGGTTGCATGTAATTCATTAGGTCATTAAGAAAATTAAAAAGATCTGCAGCTGCTAACACTTGCCCTTGTGCTCTGAGATGAGCAAATCCTCTGTTCACTACGGCACTACTAATCTTTTCCTAATCCCATGTATGGTTCATTTGCAGTTTGGAGCAGCGTAATCTGGAGCTGGAGACTGAAATGGTGAACCTGCACGAGGAGCTGGACCAGGAGAGGAAGAAGTACACCATGGCGGAGATCAAGCTGCGCAACGCTGAGCGCGCCAAGGATGACGCCGAGCGCCGAAACCAGATGCTACAGAAAGAGATGGAACAGTTTTTCTCCACATTTAGTGACCTCACCGCAACTGGCAACGCCGCAGCCCCCGATCCCCGCCGACCAGAGCGAAACAACACCATCTGGATACAGTGAAGGAAGGCTGAAAAAAGATGCCAGCCAAGACAGGAACTGGGTTATTATAATGATGTGAACTTTAGAGAGACTCTTAACAAGATTTGGCTGCTGATCGAAGGAGGGAAAACACATTGCAAAGGGTAACGGCACGTTTTAATTTAAGAAATAGGAGATATAGGGCTGATGTAAGCCGCCTTTATAAATGTAGACATCACCTGGAGTGATGCCAGAGTGACATTATCTGTATATAGCCTTATTTAAACAGACGCTCATGGACACACTCCAGTCTCCCAGAAGTGGTTGGGGTTTGTTCAGTTGTCTGGCTGGGAAATGGAGCAAAGGGACAGTACACAACAGCCTATGAGGACATATGGTACTACCATTTTATGTTAGCTCCGAGATAGAAGGGAAGAAAAAATGTTAAAAAAAATAGAAAAAAGAACAATACCAACACCAACCTTGGACCTGAAAATGCAGAAAAGACCACACCAAACTCCTCCTTTTTATTCATTTTTATCATCTAACCAAAAAACACCTTATTGTTCAATATAATTCTGCATCTGCTCATGTCAAAGATGTCATATGTTGTAAAGAGAAGTAAAACTGACACTTCATTGTTTTTGTGATATTTAAGCAAAGCTATAAAAGTGTGATATTTTCTATCAGTTTTTTTTCTGTCTTTTTCTTTTGCACTTAAATGTTTGTTTAGTCTCTGCAAGTTGGTACTGGATGTTCTGTCAGTCTATATGTCGATGCGTGTGCCTGTGCTTCTGTGCTGTTATATTTACCCATGACCAAAAGAAAAAGAGCCTGTACTGTAAATATTGTATAGATAAATGCAGACGTGACTAGATTAGATAGTTTGCATTGTGGTTTACTGATATTCAGATGGGTATGGCATGAATTGAGTTGATACTGAAGAATGATTTGTAGTTTGTTAGAGTACAGTTCAAGGTGTTGCACAGTGGGTTATTGGCATAAATCTTTTAAGTCTTGAATTCAGAATTTCAGATAAGAAACTGTATGGGATGCCGCTTTTAAAGATACAATTTGCTGATTTTCTAGGCAAGCACACGTTTGTGGGTCATAACTGTGAAATAATTGGGATTTTAAAGCCTCTAATTTGATGACATTATCAGCCTGGCTGCAAAATTCAGTAATAAGTGGTATGTGCATGATGGTTGCATGAGTCTACGAGGGTCGGTGTACACTAACTGAATGTTTGTAAAGTGACTGTATATGGATGAAGTGTATTTATGGAGCCCGAAACCAAATGTCTGCACATGATGTGGATTTGCAAATGATTACAAAACGGGACACCTCTGATAGATCAGACCAGGAATGGACCTGCGTCAGAGAGGAGTTGGTGCGTACACGTGTGCGCGGACCTGCTGCTCGGCTTCTTTTTAAACCTGCTGCTGGTCATTGCAGGACATCTGGAATGTGCATATGGAGTCAAAAAAAAAAAGAAGAAAAAAGTGCCTGAAAAAGTGAAGGAGGGAGGGAGGGAGGGAGGGAGGGAGGGAGGGAGAGGGGAGCCTGCGCTTCTCATTTCACAGCCTTCACCGGGAAATAATGGGCTTAAGCCAAGCTGACAGTGTCACCTTGTTCTGTGAATTCCACACAAAAGGGCGGATTATGGATGGAGGGCCAGACGGAGTGGACGGGGATAGTGGAATGTTTTCATGACAATACTTGATACACAAAGGAACTTTAAAAATGACTTAATAGGAATAAAGATGGATTTTAATGCAAGTCTCTGTTGTCATTTTTCCTTTTCAAATGTCCAACTAATATGTTTGAAGACAAGGCAGAACATCTGATTGGCCTCACGTTAACACAATTAGTGGGCGGACAGTCAGGGCTATTTTTATTTGTCATTATTTTTGTTTAGAGGGAAAAAAACTATTTTGAGTCATTTAACTTGGAGAAAAGTGGAAAATATTCACTTTTAAAAAACTAGAATTGTTAAGATTTGTGCTTTTAAAACAAATAAATTTTGTCCAAATAAAGAACAGACTGATTATTAAAACGAAAAAAACACATCCTTGAGGCCTCCTGTGCTGCTAATCTCAAGTGTCTGATGTCTACTGCTGCTAACAAAGTACATGAGAAATCAGTATTAGTATTAGCTGATGCAAAAAAATGTAAATTGCCAAAAGTAGTCATGCCCAGTGATGCTGCCTACTGTCTTACCACAAAAGGCACGGCTAGGTTAGAAATTATATCTGCACTCACTACACACCTTTTACTTTTTTTGATTTCAGAACTGCTTTAATTCTTTGTGGCATCGAATAATTTCTAGAAACATTTCTGAGATTTAGGTCCATGTTGACATGACAACATCACACAGTTGTTGCATATTTGTTGGCTCCTCGTTCTGATTGAGATCTGGCCATTTGAGTACAGTGCACTCTTTTTCAAGAAACACGCACTTTGGTCCAAGGAATGGACAGGGTCAGCAACAATGGTCAGGTGGTGTTTAAACAACGCTCAGGTCTTTTACACCACCAGCAGCAGCCTGAACCGTCAACACAAGGCAGGATGCATCTATGCTTTCATGTTGCTTATCCTAAATTGTGACCCTATGATCTGAATATCGCAGCAGAAAGCAAGATTCATTAGAGGAGGCAACATTTTCCAGTGTCCTCTTGTTCAATTTTGGCCTCTGTTTCCCGTTTAAGGTTTACAGGTGTGTCAACAGGTGTAGCTCATCTGCTCCAAGGTTTAATATGTTGTGCATTCAGAGATGTTCTTCTGCATACCTTAGTTGTAATGAATGTTTTTACTTTAGTTGCGCTTGCCTGCATGTTAAGGAGTCTGACTATATTCCTCTGACCTCTGGTATCAAAAAGGCATTTTTGCTCGGGGAACTGCCACTCGCTCGATATTTTCTCTTTTTTGCACCATTCTCTGTAAACTCTAAAAATGGTTTTGCAACGTGGTTTGGCACCAACAACAAAGCCACATTTTCAATCACTTTAAATCAACCTTCACCCCCATTCTGATGCATAGTTTAAATTTAAGGTAGTAATGTAAAACATATCTACATGCCTAAATGCACTGGCATCCTGCCGCACTGACTGGCTGATCAGTGATTTGCGTTATTAAACAGGTAGACCTAATAAAGTGGCCATCGAGTGCGTTTCATTTCATTGGTATACTCTATCAACCTGAAACTACTGAGAAAGGTCAGTGCACTTGTTCTCATGCTGCGCTCTCATGCTACATTATTTTTCTCTGTCAGAGAACTAGTTAATGGCACTGCTTTAAGATTGTGCATCCACCTGAAAGTGCCTGAAAGCACATTAGATTCTGTGTAGGGGTCACAGTGACAGATTGGATAAATGGTTCCTATTGACAGCAAGGCCTGAAACAAATCTGCAGTGCATTTAAATTAGTCTCCAGGTAAAAAGAAAAGGTCCACGAACGCCCAAGGTCAAAGGTTTTGTTTATTTTCAACCACATACATAATACATAATATTTTTTACATACACAGTTCCTTTAAAATGTGTTTACAGTAACAGCTTTCAGTAAGTTTTTTTCTTTTTCTTTTGCATTTGTTTTTGACTTTACTTGAAACGCTATAGCCTGAAGCTTCGAGATCAGCCTGAAACAATACCATTTCTTTTTTTTTGTTTGTTTCTTTTTGAATTTTTTTTTGTTTTAAACCTGACAATGTCAAAGGAATGATTCATTAAAACAGCACGGAGTAAAAGAAACAAGAGAGAAGGAATCAGAAAAGAACTGAATAACAACATCACCTGACTCAGATGAGCTATACAGGGTTTCGTCATTGTAGAGTTCCACATTTAAGACTCTAAACATTTTAGCATCCGACCCCTTGCAGTAGCTTGCCTCCCTGTCTGAGTGCAATAAAGTGTTTATTGCATTGTTGAACTGTTATTATTTACAATAGAAGTTAAAAGAAAAAGGTGAAAATTGCCAAGCTGGAGATCCAAAGATTGTTTTTTTTAAGTTGGCACAGCTGTGTACAACTTGTGACATGTAATCATTTTTCATAGTGTATGAATCCATAAGAGGTCATTTTAAGACCCCCTCCAAAAAATTAGAAGCTGGAATGACAGTGGTTTTCTAATTCAATTCAAAGTGACAGAACATGAATACACACATGAACTACTACTAAACACACAACTGTGCTTACTCGCCATTGACATTCTTCAAAATAATTGCACAAAAGTCATGATTTCGTATTAAAATTTAAAAAAAAAAATGAAGACGTGTTGCAAAATCATTTCTCCAGACGCCACATCACACCTTTCAACTCAGACTTGCAGCTTGTGTTGAATGCTGGTTGATTTAATCTCTCTCTCTCTCTCACACACACACACACACACACTGATGAGCAGAGCATCAATGATGTGCGTGATTGTTAAACCGTTCATTTTTACATTCACTGCTGACAACCCAGCTCAATCTCCTTCTTTATTTACCCGAACTAAAGCTCCTTTTATCACAACAGAATTGTCTGGAGGGATGTCTTATAAAAAGATCAAACAGTTCACATTCAGAAAAAGTGAAAAAAAAAACATTAGCGATGTTAGTGTTTGTTCTCCGTGACCAGAACATATAAAGATACAGAAAGAAGAGTGTGTTCGGATGGTTAAAAATGCCCTGTAGAAAAAACTGCAACAGTACCTTGTGTGTTTGTGGTGTAGAGGTCGACTCTGCGCCCCTTTTGTGAGAAATTCATCAAAACATTTTTTTTAAACACAAAGTATTTCATCAAAGTTGCACCCTGTTTTAAAAGATTGCCCTGGCCAGACCCTGAACAAAAAGCCAAGCTAGCCATAGCTTATTCTGGAGACGCCAACCTCAGTTACCCTCTGAGCTCTGCGAAGGTTAGTCTGTTAGTCTGTGTGTGGTTCACTATACACAAGCCACAGGGAGTAAGAGTGTTAACAAAGTAGCTTTTTGAAGTTATCTCCATAACGTGGAGGACTGTGAGAGATTGTACACAAAACAACTCCATGCAAAAAAGAGTCATTGTGCAGCAGCAGCTGAACTGAAGGTTACAGACTTGTACTGTCACTGAAATAAATATGTGGCAACGATGTCTCCACATCTCCTTAAAGTCATGGCAGCGACTGAATCTATTTCATACATGCGGAGGCTCCCATATGTTTTATTACAAGTCAGTGTGAGCATTCTTGTTCTTCATCTGACCTAATTGCTGTCATTTACTGGATCATGGCAAAACACCTTTTGAAACAAAATATGCCTAAAGTAGGGAATTATGTATGTTTTGTCCATATAAATCCAGCTCCAAGGTCTTACTACGCCAAATTACCCTAACTTGCCCATGCAGGTTCACAGTGGGTGAAATAATCTCTGCCATAGTGGAGCTCACTTTATTTCAGTCTGCCAAAAACTGTTTTATATTCTTGTTTCATTTAAGAATACTGAGTTTGCACAGATAAATGTGAGATGTGACATTAACTTGAGATGAGAGCAGTACAGCTGCCAAGCCTTTGCAAAGTGCAAATGCATTTTGCATGTGAATATTTGAGCGTTGCACCCCAGCTAGAGAAAATATGGTTACACTATTTTAAGGAAGCTAATTTGGTTTTGTAGGAGAAATAAAACAAAACAAAACAAAGAGGTCAAATTAAAATGTAAAAAGAAAAATTTGTGGGATGTTTTTTAATGTAAACACCGAGGAAAACATAGTTAAGCTTTGGGGCTCAGACAGTTTTAAGGCAGAACAAGAAAAAACAGAGGGAAACAAAAATATATCATTTCTGCACCTGCAATGCTTCATTCCAAAAGGCACTTGCCATGTTCAGATTCCATCTATCAAAAATATATAAATCAATAAATTAAAGAATCTTTCGCCTATGAAATCATTTAATGGGTGCTTTCTCATGTCGCGACATTTTTGTGCGGTGTGCAGTGATATAAAGCAGATGAGAAGACGAGCCATAGCTACAAGGTTAACACTCATCACCTGTCTTAAAAACTCCGCACTGTATCACTTCTGCTATGTTTTAAAGAGTCAAACAAAAAGGGGAAAAGGTTCTCTGTGGTTATTCCACAGTGAAACCGATCCAACTCCTGTGCCTGTGAGGGGTTAATGATAAACAGTGACATGCAGGGCTGTGGTTAAGGGACCGATCATACACTGCCAGGGGAAATAAAAAGGGACATTACACACAAATTAGACTTCTTGAAGGCTGTCTCGTGAAGTCTGAGCACAATCAGAATAACTTATTTCTGTGTGTACTGGCCCTTTACGTCCTAAACAGCCCCGACTTTTATCAGTGTCTTATTGGCTTGCCTGTGGTCCACCAACACACACACACTCACACGTCCTACTGTGCCCAGTTAGTTTACATTGTATATAAACAAAAGTCTCTATACAGACTCGTTAGCATACAGTGAGATTAGCATTGTTTAAATCTAATCATGCAGGACTACAGCAATAGGCAGGGGCAACTGAGGTGGAAAGCGGTGATGTGGCAAGGTGTGCTAGTCGGAAAAATAGAAGGAAAAAAATCTCAGTTTACTGGCCGTCAGTCCCACTCTGTGTGCCCTTCAGCTGTACAGAATTACAATATTTACAAATTAGCACGGGAGGGGGGGGGGGCACTCCTGGTGACAGCAGGAACATGTCCCTGCAGAGTTACCACTTGAAAACACATCAGGAAACCTTACTTGTTTTTTGGGAGGGGGGGGGGCGGTGTCTCACACAAAGCCTAGATGTTTTAAATACAGCAGTGTAATTAAATTAGAGCTGAATAGGGGAGAGGGGCTGGGGGAGGAACGAGAGGAAAGTCCCCATTTAGCAGTAGTGATGAGCAAAAATGGCAGCCCACCTTGCCACAATGATCAGAGCATAAATGCTTTTCTTTTGGTTGCTTTTTTTTTTTGTCTGTAAGGAATTGGGAAACCAGCTGCCAGCCAATATGCACTTTACAGGAGATGCAAGTCTAAGCGCTTGGTCATTTTGATCTGATGCCATATACAAGAATATGAGGGGTAATATAAGCAAAGCAACTAGAGGATCATTAACATATATCTGAGCTCATTTACTTGAATACCGCTGCTGTTTTTCAGTGACAATGCACAGGCTTTAGATTTCATAAATTCAGATTCCTATATCTCATATTTTTGTTCTTAATATATTAATTTTGATCTTTACTCTTTTTTTTTTTTTGTCTTTTTGTTTTGCCTTCGTATTTTCCGGCGGTCGTTTTTGTTGGGTTCTTCACCTTCGGAAGAACATGGGGTTGCGCAGGCAGGCGGCTAGTCACCTGCAACACCCCAAGGGTCCTGCAGAGGTCTCCAGGCTGCTGTCAGTGTCTGAGGCCAGGGTCTGGTCGGTGGACATGGAGGAGATGTCGTTGATTGAGGAGGAGGGAGGGAGGCTCTCGCTGCTGTTCACGGCTGCACCTGTGCTAAGGGAATCAACAGCAGCGGGGGGTTACAACGTAAAAGAGTCCTGGCCAAGATGCGAGCAGAGAAACAGTCGCAGGAGATATACAAGTGCACACACAGGTTAGAGTGAGATAAATGCTGATTCATGATTAGCTGTTCCATGAGATAGAGATGTCAACAACATTTACAACATCTGTGGGACATCACAATCACAGTGCATCTGTAATGAGACAAAGATAATTAAGCTTTGGGTCCGGGGGGTTCCACAGGAAATATCATTAAAGGCTTTGAGTGTTTCAGCAGTTCATAAGCGTGGCTTGTTGTAGTCATTTATATGCCAACAAGCTGCTATTTGATGATTTCCTTTTAATTATATACCTGATTTATGCCTTCATACAGGTCTGTGTGTCTGTGTGTGTAACAAATGGCAACCTCTGGAGCTGAAAAATAAAGCCAACACAAAAGTGCCAATTCCTTTAACCTGGCTCCCAAAGTGAGCTAGTCCCCATAGATGCCCAATGTTATAAAGCATATTTACAGCCCATTACAAAAGAGATTTTTCCCTCTATGGATAGATTCTAGGGGTATGAGGTGGGGTATCCATCCATAACTAGAGTATTCATCTGGACACAGTAATGCTGAAACTTCAAGACCCATGGTCCAAAACCTGGTGGGTGAAGAGATGGTGGCCAGGTCCTTGTTTTATATAGCTGGTTACATGGTAGACTAATAATCTAATATTAATAATCTTACATTCACCTTGTTTTAAAGTCAGAGGTATGCACATTAGGGAACTTGGGGTACTTCCCCAAAATCAATCTGCTGCTTTTGAACATTAATGATCTAATAAATAATATACATAATGATATTATGCATAAATAAAATTACATTGTTTCCAACATCCTCAGAAGCCTAATTGGAACTGTGTGTGTGAGTACATGCTCTGTCTATTAGCACGCAGTGACCAATTTATACCTCTATGAAGTTGGTTCCTGCTTTGTCAGCCTTTAAAAAAAGACTTTAAAGCAGATGCAGGAAACAGACCAAATGCAGTAATTTGTGCAGAGGACTTGCACGCTGTGAGTCTGCTGTTTGTGTCTGTTTCCTGTTGGGAGTAACTGTTTAAATAAAGCAAGATTAATAGCGCGCATCGGTTTTATAGGGTAACTAATCAGAAGTGACAGTTAAAGCTTCATGTGTGAGAGGAGCACAGCATAAAGTATTGTACCGTGCAATAATCCACACTAGTTACATAGCGATATATAAGATGGGAGTTTAAGTCATTACCTCATATTATTAACCTTTAGAGAAACTGTGGCAAAAGCAGTAATATGTGATTCTGACTCCTAAAAAAGTCTGAATCATATCACAGCGTCACGCCCACACACATATCTTCCACACTCAATAAACTGTTGCTCATTTCTTCATATTCTTGGAGATAATGAGATAATGCACAGTGTCGTGCAAATAAATACTGCAGCACTGGGCTGATAAATCTTCTGCTAACATCATTAAAAATATCATAATCTAAACACACAAAGTGGGTCTGACTGTGTGTGATTGCAGGTCTTCTCTTCATGCTGCAATGAGACACTGTCGTCTGCAGCTCCTGCACTGCGTCAGACGCTATACAGCGGCCCATCTGCTTAATTACAAGTAGATGGAAAGAAGAAAAAAGATGAAGCTCGTGAATTTTCTAGAGACGGGCCGAGAGACACAGAGCAAAAACGAGCACCATGTTATTTAACTATATTTGGCACTAAGGATGTTTGTTGCCCAGCTTATAGTGAGAGATGGTTTATAAGTTTTCTAAGAGGGAAAATCCCACTCACTTTGTACAATAGACTGAAAGAGGACACCCAGAAAGGCGTTCTCTGATCTGAGGCGTCTGTTTAATTTCTTCTCCTTGTGTTTTCAGTCTTCCAAATCTACCTTCTTACTGTTTTCGTGCAGTGTGGTTGTGGTTTCAAACAAGCACTGCGGCCTTTTTTTTTTTCTTTTTTTTTTAGATGGATCTCTGCAAATGCTGACTGGGCTGGTTAGTATGCTCAAAGTGACTCTATACTGCCATCCTGTGGCACATCATAAGAATAGCAGTTTTTGTCCTCTGAGGGCATTTGTAGCCAAGTAGACTGACATTTCCTGAGACAGACCCCTCAAAACCCAAAGCTTAAGACACAGTAATGTAATACATATAAACATACAATCATAAAGGCATTTGAATTATCCTGTACTACGAAACAATTTTAGCAATCACAGAATAGCAATCTTTACAAATCATCAGGCACAAAGTGACATCACTGAACTGAACAACATTTAACTTGAGATGCAAGGGACAGAGACATGTGGTCAACAGCACAATGGGTTTTTCTAATTACAAGGGATAACTCCAGTAAGGTTATATTAAATTCACTTACAGAGCGGTTAGGCTTATGCACTGAGAGTACCTGAAGGTGAAGGTTGTCCCTTCACAACGCCATTCTTCGTTCTCTCCTCAAAGTTCATCACCTCTTTGTAGATAAGTTCTGCAAGGGGTGTGGGAAAAAGGTAGTAGAACACACAAGTGACAAAAATATGTGCAATCTGCACCCATCTATGCAGACAGTGTTCATATTACCATTAACTACTAAAAAAAACAAGATCATTCAAATGCATGGTAACACTAAAAAATTATTCAATCGAGTACATTACTGCACATATAATATACAGCTTTTTATCGTTCTACCATATGTGTCCTTTGTTGAGTTTTTATTTTTAGCCCGGATGAGCAGCACTCACCTTTCCATTCATCAATGGAGTGTTCTCTTTCATCCAGCTGCTTGTCGTAGATCTGAGGTGGAGGCTAAAGAGGAGAGAGAGAGAACACAATTCCATTTTAGTAACATTTCAGCTAACGGCCTAGCATTACTCCCAAGTGCAATACCTACAGAAAGCAGCTCAAGATTTTACAAGATCACATTATAAATATGCATCTTTCAAATGTGCAAATGGAAGGAAAAAAACAAACAAACAGCATGCCGGGTCTAAAAGTTCGGCACATGTTGATTATGAATTAAATTTAAATAAAAATTAAGCAATAATGTATTACTTCCATAAAATGCATTATAAGTTCATTGTCTGCCATTTATAAACAAAAAATGTCTCAAAGTAGGTCATTCTTTATAATCAAGACTAAATACCTGACAGGATAGTGAGATAAGAAAACATCTGGCGCCAGTGCTTTCCCCCCACACCCTCCCTCATGGGACTTGTCATCTCGTCTACTCGGTCAAGAATACGCTGACTGGCATCGAGTCAGCCCATCTAACTACTCATTCACTCATTCCCCAGACTCCGACATCGTAATCCTGCCCATCTTTGTCAGTGTGGGTGACAAGACCACCAAGGAACCTCTCTGGTGTAACCCTGAGGGGACTGTTGTGGGTCAGCACTGAGCGGCCACAGCAGGACAAACCAACTGTTTGTAGATGTTAACGCTGTGGAGCTGTGGAAGTAGCTAAGGAGCTCTCTTCAAAACAAATTCTTACAGTAAATATTAAAACCTTGTATTCTATTACGATTTTTTTTAATGAATAGATTAGGTTTCCTGTGACATACGAGTTTTGGTCTATGTGCAGAGTGAAGCATGTGCAGTTTGACAATGACTGCTAACATGTGACAGTTTCTTTGAGCTCCACTAAAATCAGCGCACGGTCTGTATATAAAAGATGGACATAACCACCCTGATGTGACCCATTAGTTGGTGGATATCTGTTTTGAAGTCTGCTGCATTTTGATTTACAAAATGAAACGCATGGAGTGAAAATGACTAATAAACCAGGACACTGTGTACTCTTATAGTACCAACGAGTTAGTCACTAGGTTGTTGCACCATAAAGCACTCACTTTATCATCTATTTTACTTTAATTTCAACCATCATTTACAAAAATAACATGATGATGTACCAAAAAGACTTTAAACTCCTGACAGTTATCATAAAGTTAGTACAGTATTTACTGAATAGCATTGTGCTACTTTTAGTTAAGAATAATATTAGTTTTTTTTATATATATTATATTGGTATGTGTTTAATTTTACATGTTTTTGTGTCTTTTAATTATGCTCACAATCATTGTTTTGTTGATTCATTTAACCTGGCAGGAGCTACACATGAAAATTAGCCCATTTGGCTAAATCTGGCATATTTACATGACGAATTTAAGTGCTTGTGGTAATTTATATTAATTATCTCTTTTAAATAAACATATACATCATAGATCAAGAGAACAGTAGGGTCATTTCTGCGCTGGCTTCACTTCTCAGACCCAGAAGTTACTTCCATCTTTTATATACAGTCTGTGATTACTGCAATATCCAGATATTCTGGATGTTTCATTTGATTGTCATTTTCTGCTCCTATCTTTGCATTACACAGTCTCTTTTCTCTTGATTTTAAATATCTTCAAATATGGCAGAAGCACTGAACCACATGTGTCCAAAAATCTTCTTTCATTTACACTCTTTATTCGAAGAAGTCCAATTGCAGTGCATTCTTTGATGTAGGGAGTTTGTTATTTACCATGGATATTTGGATGTTATCTCTGGCCTTCATCAGGATGAGGTGACATTAGAGAAGGGGGGGAAAACAGCAGAAAACGTGTTGAAATGCCATTCACAGCCATGTTATACATCAACAGAAGCAACAAAGTCATCTTTAAAAACCATCAGACACCAGATGACAAGACAAGGCCATAGTCATGAAATCTTCTGTAAAGGAGGAAAAACTACTATACAGTGAGTGTGTTAGGCAACAGGATATTTCACGTAGTAGAACAGCAGCACTGACATTCATCAGCTGGTTGTGCTCTCATTACTTGTACTGCTGTAAAAATTTATCGGGTTGCAGATGGCTTTTTACCCAATCTCACTGTCACCTCATACTAATGAGGCGCTGATGAAGACGCCAGATTTCACCAAATCAACCAGCAACACCACCCCTCTCATGTTACAAGATCCAACAATCCACTATATAAATCTTTCAGTGTAGCATGAAAATTTACCAGCAAAGACTTTGGGTTATTTTACAGAAATCTACAAAATCGTTTGGTTCTGCACTAAAGACTAAAAATATAAGTGAGGAAAAAAATGCAAATTAGATGTGAACAAAAGTAATCAAAATAGCAAGCGGTTAAAAAAATGCAGTTTAGTCATGCTATAAATCACTATCAGTGCGTACAAATTAAAACATGGGAGGGGCGGGGTGAGGAGGATTTAGCTTGGGATGGTAATCGATACACAGCTCTGCTGAAGTCCTACTCACCGCCTCCACCTCAGCCGGATCATACCACACGTTGATGTAGGGGTGCTGTAAGGCCTCATCCACTGACATCCGCTTAGCAGGGTCGATAATCAGCATCTTAGACAGCAAGTCTCTAGCCTGGCTTGCTGTAGTTTGAAAAAAAAAAAACATTTAAAAAGGAAAAAACCATATTTAGATGTTTTGATGAAACAAGAAAGTATTACATGCCAAACAGCAGAGGAAATGGAAGAGGGAGGAGAGAGAGAGACCGGGAAATGTCAGGGATTAAAGAGAATAATTAACAGGAGTTTGTGACTAGAAACCAGATTCTCACAGCAAAGTGCAGTATCTTGGTTTAATTTTACCATGAGTTAATATAAATGATATGGGTAACATCTAAAATATATACAAGCATGCAGTGTGGTTATTAGAGGTAATAGATGGTCAAAAAAATTAAAGATCCAAGATTCAATGAATTAGCATTGTAATAATAATAATAATAATATTAATACTACTACTACTACTAATAATAATAGTCTTTAATAGTCAAAGATGCATCAATGGTGACCTCTGGAGGATGAGTACAGTAATCTCACAACCTGAGAATAGAAAGGCCAAAGTCTGTTTATTTCTTATTTTTGTTTATTTTCCAGTTTATTTCTTTTGTTTCCCTTAACCAAATTTCCTCCAGCTCAACAGTGACAAAACTGAGGTTCTCATGATTGGCCCTGATAGCTTCTCTAAGGAGGACATATGTCAAACTAGTCCTCTAAAACAGCAGTATCAGACCATCTGCTATACAGTCAGCCAATAATCTCAAACTTCTATTACATGCTATAGTTTTTCTTGTATCTTGATTATTGTGATTCACTCTGAATGTGCATCTCTCAGCCCTCTTTAGCCCATCTTCAATTAGTCAAGGCAAAAACTAGCAACCGAATGTCCATCTGTTCTTCTTTCCCATCACTGGCTTCACATGAAATTTTAAACTTCTACTAATTACATATGAATGGCCAGGCACCTGCTTATACAGCTGATGGGCCTCTCCAGTGATCAGGTCAGGGCCTTTTAAGTGTTCCACACTCTTATTGTAAGTCCCAAGATGATGACACGTTTGAGCTTTTAGCATCTAAACTTTGGCTGACTGAATCAACTGTTGAAACTCTTTGTAAGTCAGCTTTTCCTTAAATTTTGCTTACATGGAAGCATGACTGTATGAGCAGATGTAAGAACTCAGGCTTGGCCATGTGTTTGTATGCTGGGATATGTGTATCTCTTTGTAACTGATATTGTAACTTTATAACTGTTTTTGTTGTTGTCATGAATAAATTGTGCCAAACTTTTCTTTATATTTGTGTTTTACTTGTTATTAGGGCAGACAAATCAAAAAGGCTTCACAGAATTTTCATAGGGTTTATTGGGTTTTAAGTATTTAATCTGCAGACTGGTTGAAATCTGAATTATTGCTAGATAATTCTTTAATAATCAACCATCCAGATATCTCCTCAGTTTGTCCCATATGTATTTTTTAATGAAGCACTAGGTCTGTTTGTTGCAGATGTTGCCAGTCAACTTGTTCTTTTGCATTTTGCAGTAAATTGGACATCAACAGCAAAAATTTCAATAAGCATTACCAGTCACTCATTCGGACAGACTCTCTATCCTCTGGCCATTTTGAACTGATCTGAAATTGAAACCCTAAAACCACACAACACTTCCTCTCCTACACACTTGACCTTCACTATAAATAAATCTCCACCAGCAGAGGAGCGAAGAAGCTGAAGCAAGTACAGACAGATGAGCTGGGCGTACCCTTTGAGCATCACCACAGCATCAAAAAGATGATAAACTTGAAAAAATAGCTCCTCTGTCTCTCTCCTTTCACCTTTCCTTATTCCTTACCTACCTCTTTTTCATTCCCTCTGTCCTACAGTACTGTGACTCGTCTTCCCCCTAAGGTTCAAAATAAATAAAACCCAAAGGATGTTTCTCTCATGTCTGACTCACTTCCTACCTGTCACAAAACAAAACACACAAAACACTTCATCTTGGTCTCACACCCTCTCACTCTGTCTGTCTCTTTCGGTGTATTCCTTTAACAGTGTCACTCCAGCGGGGAGCAGCTTGAATACAAAAGCGATTCATTAGAATTTCAACATTCGAGAGCTTTGATGTGGGAGCGGGAGAGCAAAATATTTTTTTAAAGGCATATTTTTTTTATAGCTCACTGGAAATGTTTTTGATGCCTTCAATTCTTGGCTGAGACAGAAGAAACAACATGTCAGTTAACACTCTGCATAAGAAGTCGATTGAAATCGGCTCACACGGTACAGGATTAACATACTGCAGTTTACTGATGCTCGGAGGATGACCAAAGATAAAATGTAAAAGTACAGTCCTGTTAAAAAACTAAATACACCTGACGATTCAGTAGCTTGTGCATCCACCTTTAGCAGCAATAACTTAATTGAGTTTTGAGACTCTGAATTTGAGACTTTTTGGGCATTGAGTGTAGATTTGCTGCTGTGCTTGGGATCGTTGTCTGTTGCATCACCCAAAGCTTTAGCTGTCAGACAGATGGCCTTGCATGTGATTCTAAAATACTTTGGTACACAGTTCGTGGTCACTGTTTAACATTGGGGTTAATTTGCTGAGATGCCCAGTCCTAGCAAGATCAACAAACTGTTAAAATCTTCGGTTTCTATAGAGGTTCTCACACTTGCTGATGACAAATTAATCAAGTACATTTAATTTGCAACACCTGGCTACTACTTACCCTCTTATATTCTATAGAAGCAGGCTATACTTAGTTTTTGACATACTACAGCATACATGAAATGAACAAAATGTATAGCCATCTTAGCTGCTAGGTGATATGTACTCACAGAGCAGCTAAGATGCTGAGAATAAGAATAGCATACTTACAGAGTTAACATGCAAATAACTAGAGCTATACAAATAGCTGTAATTATTAATATCCTAGTATATCACACAAATTAAAAATACATGCCTGATCTATAAAACAGAATGACTGCCTGTCAGAGTGATAAGTGCAATAAAGAAGACTCTCTGTTTAATCGACAGACATCATATTTGTGCAAAGGTTCAATAAAAGACCTTAAAAGCCTCATACTGGAAGCTAATGAAATGGCTAAATTGCAATAGCCTAAGTTCACAGGTTCCCTGTGTATAATTACAGGTTCTCACCTTTGAGTTTGTTGTGCTCAGAGTCAGCAGGGAAAAGGCAATCGGGGAAGAGTTTGGGGAAGGTGAGGCCTGCGTACTTTGGCCGGTTCTCGACATAGTTCCTCACTGTGGGTTGAAGTTTCTTCATGAATTCTGGCGAGGGCGTGCCCAGCTGCTCGATCACCTTGTTCCACTGATCAATATCTGGTGTGGAAGGCCAAGATTAAGGGAAACACACATGGAATACAGAGCATCCTGTCACCCTGCAAAGCTCAGTGTCCCCTCAGGTATCACACTACAATACAATTCTGACTTCATTTTCCATTTAAAAGCACAAAGAGGAGTGCTACAAAGTGCTGTGACCAAGATAAATTAATAATTTTTAATCTCAAATCAGCCGTGTCCCACTTAACCACCAAAAGAAGCATCCATTAGGATTAGGAAAAAAAACCCAGCTGACTTCTAAATGGTGAAAAACACAAGATTTCTATTAAAAAAAAAAATTCCTTTTATTCTTTTTGTTTTTCTTTGTCTCCAGCCATTGTTAAGTGTTTCTAAAAATAAAAAAATAAAAAACCTTTTGATGAAAACATGACTGATTGGATTAAAAGACACGTGTACGGTATAAATGTAGCCATGTGTCCAGTATACTTGTATCAGCTTCTCTTTCACTTCCTTCCTTACAACAAATATTTCCTCTCTTAGCCTTCGACACACTCCAAACCTTCCCCTCCTAATGTTCTCACACCGAGTGCCAGTTAGGGCAGAGAGCTGCCAGTGGCCACTATAGATCCCTATTACTTCTTTTTGCTGGATTGTCTCACGCTCCCATCTCCGTTTTGTCTCTATTGCACACTGGCCATGATCCACCCAGTGCCTAGTAAGGTGGGGTTTTTTTTAATCCACTAAGACTCTTATCCACGGCTCTTCAGCAAGCAGTTGGATTCGCTCTGACACCTCGAGGTGATTTTTTTTGTTTTTTCTCAGCATGTCAGTGCCAAAACGCATGATACTCGATAGACTCAGAGTCATTCGCAACTGCCCTCGAAAAAACGCTGCAGGGTTCCTGCTGCCTTCAGGTTTACATTTCTAACAGAGGGAGCAAGGATACGGTCCGTCCCAGGGAACAGCACTGTCCCTCTTATCAACTCTCCAAAGATGCAGCCGACTGACCACATGTCCACTAAGGTCACACGCACCCACATAAACACACAAACACAAACATTTGCTGAGGGAAATATGTGACTCTTTAGCGACCAGATGTTCACCAGCTATCTGCTAACTGCATCTGTCCTTAGGGCAGGTTGCTTACAGTGAGTCATCACAGCTGTTTTTTGTTCTTTTTTTGTAGAAAACAGGCCCCCTGCTAACAGTTAAAGCAATGCACTGGGGCTAGACAGCTCAGCAGTGTTTAAAAAAACACTATGAAGCTCTGTAAAGCTACAGAGAGGGTGTACACCCCAACAACAATTCTCTAGAAGCCAAACAATCACTTTGTCACTTTGTAATTTGATCCATTTAATATAATTAAAATTCCTCCTTCTCCGTTTTTTCAAATAGCAAAGTGTTTACATTTTTAAAAAATGGTTAGGGAGGGTTTTTTTTGTCAGGGTGAAGATACTCTAACGCACATTATAAGCAGACCAGTGAGACAAACACATTGGCCTCCAATTTAAAGTCCCCATTTAGAAATACTGAGAATGTCAACCAGAAATAGAGTACCTGTAAACGTACCATTATTACTTCAGAAGAAAATCAAATAACACACTAATGCTGTGTAATATATTTAACTTATTTTTTAGGAAAATAGAAAAGGAAAAGAAACATATGCTGTTTATTAGGTGTGACAACAGAGTTAGCACATAACGCTTAAACACCCAGGAACAGTTTGGGCTATACTGCAACCTTAAGCCCTGTTCGGACAACAAGCTATTTTGGGTTGTTCGAGCCTCATTTGCTATAGTATATCATAACATATACATCAATGAAATACCAATATGTGCTGTATACACAAAGGTTTTAGGCTACCTATTTGACTACACCCACGGGAGATTTTCTGACATCCCATTCTAAAGCCATGGAGTTGGTCCCTCCTTTGCAGCTATAACAGCTTCCACTCTTCTGGGAAGTCTTTTTACAAGATTTTTAAGTGTGCCTGTGGGGATTTTTGCCCATTCATCCAGAAGACCTTTTGTGAAGGTCACACAGTGCTGTTGGACAAAAGGGCCTGGCTCACAGTCTCTGTTGTAGTTCATCCCTCCTCCATCAAACTCTACAGTTGGCATAATGCAATGCACTCATGCTTCAGATTGCCAGATAGAGAACCATGATTCGCCCATCCACAGAACAAGTTTCTTCCAGAACCCAGTGATTTACTCACTTCATCTGATACTTGGATTTGCACTTAGTGATATAGTGCTTGCATGCAGCTGCTCGGCCTTGGAAACCGATGCCTCCCCAACCTCCAAGCACACAGTTTTTGTGCTGATGTTAATGCCAAAGGAGGTCTGGAGTGCCAAACTATGTGCCTCAGCACTTGGCAACCATGGTCTGCCACTTCATGGGGGAGTGGAAGATTGTGGAAGCTGATTGTGGAATATCTGGGAGGGAACAAATTGACTTGTTGCAACGCTGGCATCCTATTACAGTACCACGCTCAAATTCAGTGAGCTCTTCAGAACCACCCATTCTTTCTTGGTTTTATACCCCTGTGGCAACAAAATTGGCAACAAAACAAAAACATAATTCCACCCAAGTTCAAAGATTAAGCAGCGTGACCCAATACTTGTGTCCATATAGTGCATCTGTAATAGGCCAACACCAGTCAGCAATGCTATCCAAACTATGTATCAGTACTTAATCATTTCTGCAGAGAGGTACTTTAAAACAAAAGTCAGCCACATTTTAAAACTTAAAGAACAAAGGAGATAATGGTGGCTGTATGATTACTAAGTAGAAAAAATGCCTACATAAGACCTCTGTACAGAAGGAAATGTTAAAATCATTTCACCTTCTCTAGAGAGAATATATTTTTAAGCTTATTGAACACAGTAAAATCCACCTTTGGTTCCTCCAAGACCTCCAATATAACTTATTAATAAACACACTGCTCCACTCATCCATCACAGAACAACCAGTAACCCTGTAGCCCACAGGGCTTTTACCGGTAGACTCTTACCTACTCTGTATCATTTGACAGACACTCTGGGACGTGTAGACTTTAGCCAGGTCAATAGTTCTAAGTTGAAAAATCAATGAAGTACATTAAGATTTGCGACAACAGGGTACCAGTCCAGAACTGATCTATAAGCAGAAGATTAACAAAAGTGTGCATGACTCTACTTTATTGATCTAAAGCAAAAGGTATGGAGTGATGAAATGATACGAATTTTTAGGTCATTTTGGGAGCAGAGACAGCGGAGAAAGATATTGCTTGGCTCATTGCTGGGTTTCTCTAGTTTTCCAGAACATTAATCTTTCAGGGACCCAGTGCTCAGGGCTGCAGACAGCAGAGTATTACCTTTACCATTGCCATGTGTGGCTGTGATCAATCTCAGTTCACTGTCAAACACGCTAGCAGCTACATGAAAAGAGAGCACAGTTAGTGGTACTACCACTGTATGATATATGTGCTACTTTTTGTTTGTTTTCTGGTCCTAATAAATGTATTAATTATCTGAATATTGACCCTCAAACAGAATTTGCTTGAGGTTCCTAAACAACAAAAAGTGAATCAATTACAAGAATCTGCAAACAGGCTGCAAAACCTGTGAGCTTCATGTTTCATATTTGAAAAGGTAGGCACTGGATCTGCATGCAGAGTGCAAAGAAATCCCTTCAAGCGCCTAAGTGCAATGTGTCTCAAGAATTGTGACGATCTGTCATTATGCTAAGGTTCTTTTATACATACATACATTAAAGCCTATGACTGACACGCATTAAAAGGCAATATCCAATTAGCTGGTGTCAGACATTAAATGGTCTTTACCTCACGGGGAATAGCACAGATAACTGTTTAATGGATTCACAACAAACAATAGGGCATTGCGTGTCCTGCACCCAGTACTCTCTATTCAGGCAGCACCCCCGCCTAAATCAATTGAGTATTTATACTGGTGAGAACAACTTTGACGCAATCTTCTGTTGTGTGCGACACGTGAAAACACAACAGGAGATGGTTTGCTTCAGACTTGTGACAACAACAAAACGTATGAAAATGGCTTTGCTTTCACTGCCATTTGTTCCCCCTGAATTCAGGCAAAGGGTCGGAATCTTTTACCTCTAATTCCAAATTAAATTGTGTATTTGTTAGAAACTGTTTTCAGCTGGGGATGAGACACAAGCCTTACAGCAGTAGGCTGTAGCCAATCTGTGTGTCTGAATTTATGGCGCTCTTTGGGTTCAGTCTTTAAAAGGCATGTTTGATTTGATACTGGTAAAATATAGGTTATCCCAAAACTCATACATAAACATGCATCACCTTAGTGGAATGTTTACCACCTATAGCACTTTATTCTTCATCTTAATTACTTGCTAAGGTAACAGATTATAATATGGCTCTTTACTAATTCCCCTGTAAATAAATGGCATTTCATTGTATTTCTTTGAAATTACAGTGTCATTATATTTACTTAAAAATACGTAAAGGTAGGTACACTAAAATAAGGAATGACAAGTCAGGATTTTACACAAAACAAAGAAAAGAATATACTGTAAGTGAATTCAAGTAGTCTGTAAGTAATTTTAATTACAGCATGAGTTACTTTACGTAGTGCCAGAATTCAGAGGATTTTTTAGACAGGAAACACAAATTGTACTGCAAGTACTAAATACTAACTTCTACATAATTTTGTAGAAAAGTAAACAAAATTTGCCAATCTTACACTGTAAGCATGTTGTGCTTTTGTATTATGGGGTAGCCTTAACCTTAAAATTTAAAATAACTTGAAATTTCCTGAAAGTTATTTTTGAATAATGATTGTGAAAGAAAATGAATCAAGTTCGACTTGGCTCCATCAATATAAGGTCACACACCTACAAGTTTTGATGGTATTTATGTTTTCTTTTAAGTTGGTGAGTGGGAACAGTCCTTATCACATATATATTGGTAGAATAAAAGGACAGTTGAATAATAGAACATCCATCATGCACATCAACATTATAAATATTAAATAAAGATATCAAAAGGCAACATTAACCCAATCCATAATAAGACCTCTGGCCTGAAAAGTACAGTGTGCTTACGATGTAAGATGGGAAAATGTTTGATGTCTGCACTTTTGCATTTTAGCATTTGTTTGACACCCCTAATTGTGTATCTGTCTTTAAGTATTTGTGGGTAAATATAATTACATTGTAATTTCAAATAACTTCATTTAATTACAGGGGAATTACTGGGGCCGTGTTATAAACTGTTACCCATGCTAACGTGCTAATCGACTACACTTTCAACCTTTGAACTTTCCACACACTGCTAATTGAGTTCAACCAGGCTGCTATTTACACATGCTCAAAGGGAATACTCAATATTATTCACTCATTACTGAATATTTTATTAGCATTCCTGACTCATACATGTAGATGTGCTCATCCCATATGTGCGCATGTCCTCAACTCCAGCACAGGGACTATTTTTACAAATCCACCCTACTGAAAGAAGTCTTCTCAGGGATGCAATCACACCCCGATCACTGCAAGAGAAAACACCAGGTAGCACTCTAAGAGCACACATTTAAATATTCAGAAATAAGGTAAGAAAGAATTTCCTCTTCCCAGTGAAAAAAAGCATTGAAAAGAGCATTTTATGATGTTACTAGGTTAAGTGAAAAGCGTTAAAGAAGAAAAGTTGTTGTTGCTATAAATATGTGTTACAAGCCAGCCAGATGTGAGTGTGGTTTAGTTCACCTCAGTAACATACAGCAAACATCAGGCTCAGTATCTGCTTGACCAAAACACCATTTAAAAGTTATATTTCTAAGATCTTTACCTGCTTGCATGGCGGCAGCTTCTTTTTCCTTAGCTGGCATAGCACTTCCAGATACCCTCAGGTGCTTTCAGAGAGCATTACAATCAATCAAAATTGAACATGGTTGGTTATACTTTAAACTAAAAAAACTATTTTCAGTGTGAGTGTCACTTGACTTTTATGAGCAAAACTACAACATGTAAAAAGCTACAGTCAAAGAATTGATCTGTTTTTATTAACAAGGATACAGTCCCGGCCAGGGAAAAGGATTTTGTGGCGCACCATTTCTCCCATAATGCACCCCACCGACCAAATATCCACTGCACGCATAGAGGTGAGGATGAGACACAGAGGGAGCAAAACACAAGGAGGGAAAGCAAAGGTTAGTGTTGTCCACAGACAGCTCATAGACTGGCATTAGTGATCAGATGCTAACTGGTTTTAATTGTGAGAGGAATAATTAGTGAGAGGCATGTTTCAGGATTCAAATCTGAATGGAATACAGAGATAGACAGAGCAGAGTGAAGCACAGTGAAGCAGCGCCTTAGATAGACTAACTAGTGGCAGGAAATTCAAAGCCCTGGAGCTTTCAGGCTTCCCTTCTTCAGAGGAATATGGCTAATGAGTCACTGAGGCTGGCACTCAGTCACATGTTCTGGGGGCTTTTAATCAGTGACTCATAACTCCAGCACTTTAATTCACTCAACCAGAATTGTTGATAAGGTTTTAAAGTTAATGATATGACACTTTAATTTGGAATCATCATCAAACGATCATCTGCACATGTGAGCAGTTTGATTGTTCAGATCGTAGCTGATTTAAAAACACATAGAGCCTCGCAGCTGCTGGGTGTAATTAGCTTCTTAAAATGTAAACATTTCAAAGGCTTTTTTTCCCCCACATCAGTTTTATGTTGGTTCACTGCCACAGCAAGAACATAACCAAGTGCAAAAAAGTGCCAATAAACTAAAAAGTCTAATTGATGATATAACCATATTAGAAAAATTTCCCCCCAAAATAGGCTGCTGTTTAAAAAGAATGCAATGATTTGAAAATCTTATAAATTCATCTTCTATTCACAATATAACATAGGAAATTACATCAAGGGTTTAAACTGAGATAATTTCCCATTTTAAGAAAAATATTATGACCCAAGCAGTTGCAAAAAAATTTATTACCACTTTATTACCATTTTTTTGTACCACTTTTGATTTTTTTTTGATAGCACATTTTCACAGTGTAAACATTTGATGTTTTCTGTGTACTACTGTGAATAAAATATGGATTCATGAGATTTGCAAATCATCACATTCTGTTTTTATTTACAATTTGCAGTGTACAGTTACAGTTGTACTTGGATCTAAAAGCAAATACTAATACTAATAAAAATTAAATACCATGACTCTAGCCCTTAAAGGTTTTCCGTTTGAATCCCACATGTATCTAGTTATTGTTAAATCTCACCATTCTCCTTGTATCCCATTCCTAGTATGACCTCTGGGGCTCTGTAGTATCGAGTCACCACATACGGGGTCATCATGAAACTGGTGCCTGCAGTCCTAGCCAGACCGAAATCCAGGATTTTCAGGGTACAGTCTGATTTCACCACTATATTGCTTGGTTTGAGATCCTGGCAAAAGCAATAGGAAATGGGAAAAAATGTTTATTAATGATTATTTCCTGCTGTTATTCATAGAAAGTCTATTAACTGGCATTTGCCTTAATTATTGTTTGTTAATGATTCATGTAAGAGACTCAGAAAATCTTTAGTACAATACTTCAGTTTTTCATTTAAGGGAATAGAACAAAAACGTGGAAATTAAGGGAAATGAAAGAACGAGGATGAACTAGACTGCCTCTCTCTGATGATAACAAACCTTCCAGCAACTCTAAAATTCTATCAACACATATTTTCTTTTTTTGATCCTCACACAACTCGGGGTGTTAGAACAACAATTTGCTATTTTACAGGAGGTAATCTGAACTGCAGCAATGTCGGGACTAAATTATTGTTGACATAGGGAAGGTGCTTTCTACAAATGCAAATGCTGTCTGCCCCGGAATTTCATTTGCCTTCATGCACGTGGCACGCAAAACCTGCAGAGTCCAGTGGGCACTTGTTCCCGCTTCTCAGCCCTGGTCTCTGTAGCGTTTTCTCACTAAAGCGATTGAGGTGATGGCACAAAACGTGTGCAATATATTGACATTGCTGAAGATTTAAAAGCACACGACACAAACCAAATCCAGCAGTGGAACAAGAAGACAGAGCAGGCTTGCTCTCCTACCCTGTGAATAATGCCGGCTGAGTGCAGATGTTTGATACCACACAGCATCTGGTAGAGCAGGTAGGACATTCTCTCATGGTCAAGCTCCATCTGAATCACCTGGCACAAGTTGGCATCCATTAGTTCCATCACTAGATACCTAAAAAACAAAAACAAAAAAAGTTTAATTTATGCATGAATGGTTGACACAGTTGTGAGATGTGTGGCCCACGAGTTACTGCTGAGAAACTGAAAGCCTCCACGTGGGCCGATCACTCTCACTGTGGTACTATTTACACAGACATTGTTCTAAAAGTGAATTCACTCTCATTTATCATTCATTATGGAAACAGGACACCTCTGGCTGCCTCACATTACACCTACAGTACGTTCACTGATTCCACTCGAATAGTTGTCAAAAACGAATGAGGTGCAAAGGAGTAATAAGCACCTAATGTAGTATAAATAGACTCCCTGTATTTTGTCTGGCATTTTAAATGAACACATGTTTCGTTTTCTTGCTAATTTTTTTCCTGAGTATACTTACACATCCTGGAATTCCTCTAATGATTTCTGTGGTGTGAAGACATTTAATAAACTGATAATCTGAAAAAGAGAACAGCATGAACAGGGTCAACAAAGAGCAGTAAAAATACAAGAAAAGACATTAAAGCAAGGGACTGTGGGCACAAGTTAGTAATGACCCTCTTGAAGGACACCGCTGAGTGAGAGACAGAGTAAACCAGAGAGGCGAAGCGAAACAAAAGAGTGGGGATAAATGTGGAGGATGGAAAAAAGAGACAGAAGAGCACAAACTGCGGCACTGGTGATTACATCCATGCCTTGAAGCACTCTCTGTTTCAGTCTCCTGCCAGTTTAGTACATTTCTGGAGGCATGGAATTTAGCACGGTCATAACATCGCTGAGACTTGTCTGCTTTTGTAGCAAAGGGATTTTGCAGGAGCCAGAAATAGACTCAGACTGGGGTGCAGTTTTAAACTGCATCTCATTCAAGTTGGGATACATTTTCCTTTGGTCCTTTGTTACCTCTCGTTAGAATCGCTTACATTTTTGTGATTGACGCATTTCATGAGCACCAACTCCCGGTATGCCCTCTTGGCATGGGTCTGGTTCTGGAAGGGTCTGCTCAGCTTCTTGATGGCTACATTTCTGTCCAGGACAGCGTCATAGCCCGCACTGCAGAAAACAAACCACAGAGATCAGTATTCCTCTTGCACACTGTAACAATCCATGGCTTAATGTCAATAGTCACTGACACAAAAGGATAAAATAGATGAAAGGCGAAAGCTTTAAGCTTATTTCTCTCTGTAAAAATAATATAAATCAGAACTTATTAATACATGAAGATTATAGGGCTCAATTATAACTTGCTAGCTGTGTGACAACTGTGTATTACAGTAATAGTAAGTTATATACTTAATAAAACTAAAATCAATAAGTAGCCCATTAAATCCATGACAAACTGTGATTAAACATAAATGTATACATTATTTTTTAATTTAATGAGTTTACTCTCATATCGTATTATTATTATTACTATTATTATTGTTATTATTATTATTATTATTATTATTATTATTATTACTCTTATTTGAAATTTTTATCTAATCTTATATTCAATTTATTTATTTATTTTTTAATAATTATTATTGTATTTATTTCTGCATTTTGAATTCACAGTCATGGTAAAAAGAAATTATTTACTTAACATAAATTAAGGCAACATGCAGCTTGTTGTACTACTTTTAACAGCAACAGAGTCAAGTAAGTGTTTTCTCTGTGACTTTTACCAGTCTCTCACATCATCATGGACCAAATTTGGACCAGTCTCCTTTACAGTGAGGTTTACTGGCATTCATTTATTCACAGCTCTGTTAGAGTCCCGCTGCAGCATTTTGGTCAGGTTGAAGGCCGGACTTTGATTGGCCCAGTGCAACACCCCGATTCCTTTCTTTCTCAGTTTGACTCTACAGTACTTTGGTATACAGAGGTGATCATGAAAATCATCAACAGTATTGTTTGATGGACAGTAAAAGTTGCTTCTCTAAGATCATTGATGATGTCTTTCTTACTTGGTGTTGTGTTAATACGCACCTGAATGCCAAACAAAAACAATAAACTGCTAAAACTGCTAAGTGGTTGCTACTTACCCTCTTAATTAGTATGGAAAAAGTAAGGCTATCTATCTATCTATCTATCTATCTATCTATCTATCTATCTATCTATCTATCTATCTATCTATCTATCTATCTATCTATCTATCTATCTATCTATCTATCTATCTATCTATCTATCTATCTATCTATCTATCTATCTATCTATCTATCTATCTATCTATCTATCTATCTATCTATCTATCTATCTATCTATCTATCTATCTATCTATCTATCTATCTATCTATCTATCTATCTATCTATCTATCTATCTATCTATCTATCTCTCTAGTTAAAGTGTTACCTAAACTAAACCACACAGCAGAATGTGTGTTATATGTAGATGCCCTTTCCTTCCACCAGTTTGATGACCATTACAGCAGAGTGGGTGCTTTGCTGGCTCAACACAATCCCAATTTTTGAAAGCCTCAGGTATTTTAGCTGTTTGTGGCAGTTTATGTTGGCCTTCATTGAACGGTAATACAGAAAAAGCTGCCATAAAAATGTCATCTCACTGTTTCGGCTCAACCTCAAAATGTGCCTTTTCTGACAAGATGCTATAAAATTGAGTTTCCAAGCATCTGACTGTGTACGGCTGGGTGGGATACGCTGTGGTTTGCCATGACTGTGTGGAGACTGCAGGCCAGAGATGATGTGTGGCCATGGAAACAGTGGAGCCTTTATAAAAGCATTGATCCAGTAGGGATTTGGAGTCAGTCATCACATTTGTAGCTGAGTGAAAGATGATGTCATAACCAGCTAAACTACTTAAAGCCTTCATCCCTCCTAAGATGCTTGGGAAAGCTCATTCTGACCAACTCATAAGGTCAGAGATGTGCACAGATTGGGATTTTTGTGGGCGACCACATTAGCAGAGTGACTCTTAACTGCGGCAAAGACAAGCAAGAACAAGTTTTACCTCATTAGCATGTTCTCAGGCTTTACTGGGACAAGACTCTACTGATTGCATAAGAGAAGCAGAATGTGTACTTAGTCACTGCTGATTTTTTCCAGACAAGCTTCTGGATCTCTGTCTGCTCGTATGCATATTATTTGCTTGCAGTGAAAGCCCATGTATGTTATAAAATGTGTAAGCATTTAACCATCTGTGCAAACCATCAGACAGATGTTTATGTAAATATGATTATGTCACCCAGTCAGGGATTATGCTGAAGTTAAGACACAGCAAGTCACCTGTTTTATCTTTATAAATACACATGTCAAAGTCATTTATTATGTTTTTATGTATTTGTGAACATCTAAACAAGGCCTTATAGTTCAACCAATTTCATCTCTATGATCAGGATATGGTCAAGGATATTTATATCATTCTCTGTGGTTTTATGTGGTTTGGTTGCTTTAATGCTATCACCATATGACACCAGATGACAGCTGTGGACACAGCCAAGCAGCACACAGCAGAGCAGGTTCAATTAGATTTGCACTCCCTGCCATCCATCTCTACAATATCCTTAAAATGGGCACAATCCCAGCATTAGCAGTTACAGCCTGCCCAAGCTCTTTTGCAAATGCACGAAATTGCTTTGGAGCGGAAAGAGAGTGGGACTGAGGACATGGGAAGCAAAGGAAGGACAATGAGAGAGGTCAAGTGAAGGGCAGGAGAGTTGAGAGCTAGTGAATCTTCAAAAACGACACAATATACACTGAAGTAAAACATGTCAGCTCAAGTCATCTCTGGGAGAGTTTGTGGCATGAGAATATCACCCTCAGTGACACAACATTAACATAAATATAACTTATAGTTCTGTCTGGTCATTTCACAAACACTGTAAGATGCATTCCTTTAAGTGGAGGCTTGGCAGACATTCCTCTGCATTCTGACAGGGCGTGCGTGAGTTGACTTGTAATGAATACAAGCTTCCTCTGCAATCTGGATTAAGGGTCCACTTAATGCCCACCCTGTAAGGCTCTTATGGCTCATACATCCATATTCAAAATAAACGATATGTCACCAGCTCACTGGAGCACACCAGGAAGGATATAAGACTACACCCTTCACATCTGTAGAAAACATTAAGAGAAAAAAAGCTAATTCTGATATTTGATGAGTGTAATTTTTTCAGGAAAGTCTATTCAGAAACACCACAACTACAATTCATACTATTATCACAAGATATTATTACTGTTGCTACTCTTTTAAAGTAGCAACAATTTAACTGTCTTTTTAGCTTTTTTAAGTATTTGCTATCAATTTTAGTCCAAATGTGGCTTAAAACAAGCAATTAAGATTGTAAACTCATCAGGAAAGTGTTTATTGAGGTCACAGATCAACTGGGAAGTAGGGTTGTTTCCCCACAGACTTCTGCACCAATGCGTCTTTCTTACAGGCAGCTAATAAGAAACCCCCCTGCCGGTTGCCTGAATTAGGTTTAGGGCACTTTGGCTTTATTTTTCAGCCTCTCAAGCTACACGGATTTTAGTAGGTATGCCTGCTTAACTCCCTGTCAATGCAAACATCTAATTGACCCATCAGTAACTCAGTGTATTTTGGCATGCTGGCAGGATCAAGGCTAGCATGGTGGCTAGTCACCAAAGTCAGCATGTGTTCCCTCTGATTTCCTCGCACACTCCAAAGACATGCGTGGGGTTAGGTTATCTGATGATTCCAAATTGGCTGTAGGTGTGAATGCAAATGGCTGTTCACCTCTCCAAGTTGTAACATACGTCTTGCCTTTAGAAACAACACCATCATGACCTTGAATTTTATAAGTGGAAAAGGATGGATGGACATGGTCAAGACAACCTGCTGAAGTTCACACCGGACATAAGAATGAAGGTGACTTAAGTATCGTGGCACAGCTGTTGTTTGGCTGGTCTCAGTATTTTAGAAATTGCTGATCTACTAGGATTTTCCTGCACAACCATCCCCAAATAAAAACTTGTTAAAAACAAAGCACCCAGAAGAGCATTTCTGAACACATGCTGAACCTTAAAACAGATGGGCTACAACAGCATAAGACCACACTGGGTGCCACTCCTGTCAACTAAGAAGAGGAAACTATAGTTCACACAGCCTTACTAAAATTGTACAGAAGATTGGAAAAATGTTGGCTGGTCCAACTAGTCTGGGATTTCTGCTGAAATATTCAGATGCCATTGAGCTGAATTTGCTGCATACAACATGAACAATGTTGCATTCAAGTCCTACTTTATATCAACAGCTCAGGCTGTTGGTGGTGTAATGGTGTGGGAAAAGCCTTTAGCACACTTTGGACAACTTGGTACTAACTTAGCTTTATTTAGCCACCACAGCCTTACTGATTATTGTTGCTGACCATGTCCATCCCTTTATGATCACAGTGTACCCATCCTCTGATGGCTGCCTCCAGCAGGATCATTTCAAATGTGACTCAGTCTAGTAGAGCACCTTTGGAAAGCTCTATTGGATTGGAATGGAAGATTCCCATAATGTATGTGCCGCTGAAAAATCTGTAGCAACTGTGTGGCTATCAGGTCACCATGGACCAAAATGTCTGTTTTTAACACATTACTGAACCTATGCCATGACGAATTAAGTCAGTTCTAAAGGCAAAAAAGTTAAAATCCATCTTTTATATACAGTCTGTTTCCCCAATGTCAACATAAAACATCATTTAATGATTATTTTTTTCCCTAACATTAAAGATATTAACATTCATCAGCAGACACAGATAATTCAAACAATTAAAATCACTGCACCTGCTTGCCTCGATTAAGTTTAAACCAAACATTTGTGCAAATGAACAAAGAAGAAGGAATCTCTCCAGGCTTTTCAGAAGAATAGAAAATATGACTTTAATATAAATTAAATTAGCAAAATTATTCAGAAAACCTCACAAATTCACTCCAACATTAAAAACAAACGTTAGAAAATCAGCTAGCAATGAGTTAACTGAGCATTAAAGATTACACCAAAGCCCATCAAACAGCTTGATATGATATAAAATAAGACATTAGAGAAATGTACCATTGAGCACTTACCAGACAATTCCCTGAGCTCCAGAACCAATGGGCTTTAAATTCTGGTAGCGTTTTAAAACTGTGAAGGTAGAGTCTCCCACTTCCACACTGTAGAACTGGTTGTCCACTTTGCTTTTGCTCATGTTGTAATGCTTGGCAATATATGACACATCCACTTGTTTTCCAAAACCCTGCAAAGGGATGACATAAAATGCATATGTAACACATCTACACTGCACATTTGTTTTTATTAGGCTACTCATTTTAAAATCGATATCATTGTTATATGATATATAGCCATAATAACCATCATTAATATCTAAGAAGAGCTTCACATCATAACATGCATTTAACTGCTGTAAAGGCAACAAAAAAGCATACATCAAGGTATATTTGGTAAAAATGGTAAAGTAGAATAAACAAGACAGGACATAAGGTTTAGCCGAGTTTACAGCTGAATGAATTCAATGCAGAAATATAATCTCTGTAATAGCCCCTCTAACGACATTAGCTTTAGTCCTTACTTGACTACATTTCACCCGGCAATCAGGCTGTAATTACTTGGGCAAAGCAGGCAACCAAATGGTGCCACAACAAAGCATATCAGGTAATTACAGACTTGGTAATTATAACACAGCTCACAAACCAACCAAAGTTACTGCATATGCACTGCTATGGTTGAACCATCTTCTTTGTGCACAATGGAAGATTGATAAATCTGCTTTAAGGCGCTGAAGGTCGATGTCCTCCAAACTCAGATTATTCATATATATCTGGCATCTTTAGCAGCTATTAAACATTCAGCTAGAATCTCATGTGCAATGCAAACATCCCAATCTATCTGAGCTCCAACTGAATTGTCTGTGGTTTTTCCTTATAACAAGCAACACAATGCATGTAAAAAGAGTCAAAATAAAGACTTTTTATCTTATGGAATCACAACCCCAGCTGAGTTTTGTATTTACACTGTGGGAACTCAAGAGGAGACAGCAATTAAGCTTCAGTAATAAGCAGATTATACTGCATTCTTTTTAGTATAGACCTCAGTTAAAGATAAATAGTGGAGGTGTTGAACAAAAGTAGAAAATCAGGGCTAGCTGAATTGTTTTGATATACATAATGAATTATCAACAAAAGGCTGAAAACACGTCAGCTTCTGATAAAGGCTCCTCAAGGACATTTGCTTCAAACCTCTTAATCAAACCATTTTGCACAAATTGTGTTGTTTTTCTTAATTAAACATTTCAAATTATTTTTTGAGCACACAACTGCTTAAGAGCTCATTTTGCATACACAGAAAAAACAAAACAAAACAAAAAAAACCATACAGAGTCAGAATAGAGGGAATGGAAGTGAATGAATACTGTACCTTTTTTACCTGTAAGGAACACACACCTGACAAAAGGCTATCTTTACATCCAGGACTGGTTGGCTGCAGTTATATAAGAAATGTCTGCTCATAAATACCTGAAAGACACAAACAGAGGAGAAGCAGAGAGTGAGCACATGTAGGTGTGGGTGTGGGTAGTGGCAATTTGTCACATATACAATGGCAAAACAAAGATTTATTATTGTATTTCTGCAAAACAACACTCACACCTCTCCCCGTGTGGGGACTGAAACCCACCAGGAAAATTCACTTGTGTCCTCTCTACTCTGTTCCCATCATTCTCAATAAAAATGAGAAAAACAACAATTCGTCACCTCCCAGTCCTCGATAAATATGAACTGACCAGTTATTGATTCTTCATCAGAGCACATTGCAGTGTGGTTGCAGTGATCAATGCGTGTTGAAAATAAGACATGAGGAGGTGGTCCCATTGATGAGTGAAAGACGATGAGAAGATATTTGCTGATGAATTCCAAAACAGCTTAAAAGCAAGTTTTCCCTTTTAAAATTGATTAAAACAGGTTTTGTGTAAATGTAAATTTAAAGCTAACAGTATAAATCTATATTTTTTAAAATGTGTTTTCTTTTGCCCTCTGTGTGAGACCTGGTTTGTTAAATTTTAGATAGCTCAGCTTGAAGTCAGGAGAGACAAAGAAATAGCTGCCCAAAGTTAAAAAAAAAAAAATTACTGATCAGCACCTTTAAAAACTAGTACCCCCATTCTAAAACCAGTGTGACTTTCTGTGTGACTTTTTCAGTCTTTTATATCATTGTGGAAGAATTTTGGCCCACTCTTGTTTGCATTGCTTCACTTCACTGGGGTTTACATACATTCATTTATGCACTGCTGAGGTCTGGACTTGGACCGAGCCACTGCAACACCTCAATTCTTTTCTTTTTCACTCATCCAGTTGTAGATTTGCTGCTTGGGATCATTGTTCTGTTGCATTACTCAATTCTTGCCAAGCTTTAGCTGTTGGACAGATGGCCTCACATTTGAAATTGAAATACTTTGGTATGTAAAAGGAGTTTATGGTCCATCCAATGACTGTAAGCCATCTAAGGCTACGTTCACACTGCAGGTCATAATGCTCAATTCTGATTTTCTGATCAAATCCGATTTTTTTGTCTGCTTGTTCACACTACAAATAAAATGTGACAGCAAACGCGCTCTAGTGTGAACCCTCAAAGCGTCCCGCATGCGCAAAAGAAGACTTAACACACAACGCGCTCTGTTTAGACCCAGACCAAACAGTATTGTTTGACTGTTTCGGACTTTACGTTTCCCAATGTTGCTTTAAGTTGTAAAGTTATTTTGTTATTTACATATGGCCAAATAATGATCCTTATTGCTGTTTTAGAGAGGAGCGGTGCTTCACAGGATAGTTCCAGATTTCAGTCAGAATCTGCAGATTATACAGTACAAATAAAATGTTCACGTTTCTCCAAAGTTGTCTTCCCAGCAGTTTCACTAACATCTACACTGGATGGCCAGGAAGTGTTCGCGTTGTCTTATCGGGTGCTTCTCCGGAGCTGATAATTGGCGTCTGTCTTGTGTCAGTGACGTAAAAGACGGATTTAATGCGACATGACGATTTAAACAGCAGTCGCTTTCTAAAACATCCGATATGTATCGGATTCAGTACCACATACGAAAGTGACCTACATTGGATTTGAAAATATCGGATTTGTGCCGTTCACACTGTCATACCATGATCGGATATGGGTCGCATAGGGTCAAAAAAGTCGTATTTGATGCGCTTTCGCCTTCAGTGTGAAAACAAGACAACAACAGTTGACAGCTGGCATGAGGTATTTGTGCTGATATGCTGTGTTTGTTTTTTGCCAAATGTAAGGTTTTATCCATCCATCCATTTTCTTCCGCTTGTCCGGCCGGGTCGCGGGGGCAGCAACCCAAGCAGAGAAGCCCAGACCTCCCTCTCCCCAGCCACCTCCTCCAGCTTATCTGGGGGAACACCAAGGCGTTCCCAGGCCAGCCGAGAAATATAATCTCCCCAGCAAGTCCTGGGTCTGCCCCGGGGCCTCCTCCCGGTGGGACATGCCCAGAAAACCTCACCCAGGGGGCATCCTTGTCAGATGAATTGCTCCGTGAATCGCTACCTTATCGTGGTGGAGGAGTTTGTGTGTCCCAGGGATCTCAGGGGCTATGTTGTCTGGGGGCTTTTGTCCCCTGGTAGGGTCTCCCATGGCAAATTGGTCCTGGGTGTGTGACCAGACAAGAGCGATTAAGCAGACCCCTATGAAAAGACCATCGAGGGAACAGTTCACCCTGCCCGGGATAGGGTTACCAGGGCCCCGCCCTGGAGCCAGGCCCGGGGAGGGTGCCTGAGGGCGAGCGTCTGGTGGCCGGGCCTTAGTCCATGGGGCCCGGCCGGGCAAAGCCCGAAAAAGGGACAAGGGCCCATCTCCCTGCAGGCCCACCACCCGCAGGAGGCACCGTAGGGGTCGGGTGCAATGTGAGTTGGGCGGCGGCCAGGAGCGGAGGCCCTGGCGGACCGATCCCCAGCTACCAAGACTGTAAGGTTTTATATTAAGGCTAAACATCTCCACTTTGGTCTCAAGTGTCCAAAGGATATGTGTGCATAAACACTGGGAAGAAAAAGGAACAGCTGGCCAAACTACTCAAAGGAAAAACAAGGAAATTGACTGGTGACTCTAAAATCAGTCATCATTTCCTTACATAAAGTCATGTGTGGTGCTGACTTCAAAGACTGAAAAGGTTTTTCCCAGGAAAATTTTCCAGACACTCTTTTTCTAATTGTACTGTCATGAACTTCAAAATTTAACATCTTAACTGAGGCCAGTAGAGTGTGAGATGTAGCGCTTGGGTTCTTTTGCAATTTCTCTGAACATTGCATGGTCTGATCTCCCCAAAAATTATTCTTGTGGACGTGTGCATATGCATTGATAGTTGATCTCAATATACAATGACATGTCATAGAAATCAATCCGTGACATATAAGTTGCGCAACTACATGTTTTTCTGATTTTTCAATCTTAGTTCCACAAATGCAAATAAAAAAAAAGTGATGTCAACCGTTTTCCTGTTGACACTGTATGCATTTATCCAACCTCCTATTTTAACACTAGAACACTAAACTTGTTAACCTTTTCAACCTACAGGAACATATGAGTTTGGAAACTAAGAGGATTACACAAGCGGTTTCCCAGGAATATATCTAACACTACCATCACAGGTGAAAAAGCTTTTTCAAAAGCCAGTACCATCAAAGACTGCATTTGCATAAAAGCAGTGCAGTGAATTTTGGTAAAGCTTTGAGGCTTTCACTGTGAAACAGCAGCTAATGGGTAAATTTGGTTTAACTGGAGATTTGCCAATTTTCTTTAGCTTTTTTTTTTTCATTGCCAGAGTGAAGCAAAGAGGAAAGAAAGCTCTGAATGACAGTAGCTCCCACATTAAGCTGGAGGGAGAGCTCGCCCACAATGACTCTATCTTTGAGGGGTTTTCAGGTAATGAAAGTCCCAGAGGGCTAAAGACCACATCTTTCGAATAAGTTCATACATGATGTTAATGATGCTACTAAAAATAGAGAAGGAGGGGGGGTAAAAAGACCTTTTTCGGTAGTTCGGGAGTTCACATGTGGTTGTAAAACTACACAAATGTCACCAAACAGTTTGGAGGACGTCCTCGTCTCTCGCAAAGCATTGAAAGGATCCAACTCTGCAATTTTCTCCGAGGAGCAAATGGACATAAATGTCTCTTTTAACTCTAGCTGTCCTCTAATACTGTCACAGCTCCCGCTTTAATGCGTGTGCTGAATCCAAAGGGAGCAGAGCAGCTTTTAGAAAAGAGATAAGGGACTCGAAGGTGGGAGATTTCTGGTTCAGCTTATTTCACTTGAAAAAGTGTTAAAGTAAATGGGTGAATTTCACTGTTGGGTGTGGTAGGAATTTGTGCTATTAAATTAGGAGAAATTAATTAATAATCATTCATAAATGGATTTTTTAAAATCTGTTTTGAAACAAAGAAAAGGGAAGGGTAATGAGACGAGAAAGATATGCGATTTTTGAGCCCACAGTCTCCAACACGTCAAACCACTATAGTAATGTCATTCCACATGTGTGTGTTTGACTAGCATCCCGGTCACCACATTAAGTAGCATAATATTTGCTGTTACTCTAACAGGTCAACACTGAATCAGCCCTGGCACGGGGCTAGCTGTATCTGTGCTGCTCTAATCTTTACCTGTCTGAGTACATAAGCTATTAAAGCCCTCACAGGCCAAACTGTTTGTCTTCCAGCAGTATACGCTGGTAAACACCACCTAGATGGTGGCGGGATCCTGCACACTACAGTCCTGTCAAACCTAGCAGCATATTTATATGCAGATGTTCATTTAAAAATATTGCAGCCTTAGAAAAAAACTAGTAAAACATGTTATGCTTTCTTTGCTTTAAAAAAGATAAACGTAAGATAAATAAACAGTTCAATAAAAAGCTTTAATTTCTAATGCAACACGTTTCCATAAGACTTTTAACAGACAGCAGATGGTGAATGCACTTTCATCAGAACGAATGAAAGATGAAGGAGAGACTGAGTACAGACCATAAACAATTTACCTGGGAGCCAACAATTTTTTGGAGATTAGAGTTTTAAAATTAGAACGTGGCTGTCTGGCACGTCGTTAAAAACAAGCAAAATTGGGTAATTATCAGGAAAAGTTATTCACGAAGAAGCAATGAAAATGACAGACCAAAACAAATCGCACCACAACAGTTTCTTCTCTCCCACGTTAGCCCACAGCTAAAAAAAACACACACACACACAAAAAAACCCACAAAAAAACCCACCAGATTTTGTGCTTTGTTTGTTTAACCCTGTGACTACATTCTGCTGATTGTCCTTATGGCTGAAATGCTGCTTGCACCTACAATTATGCTCAGCACCACTCCTCAAAATGCCCATATATCATCCTGACTGCAATACGTCTCCTTAGTACAAGCCGGCATCAGCTGATTGAGAGGTTGAATAAGCAAAAAGTAAGGATAAGGTGAGGATGATTTTCAGCTCATTCAAAGATTTTGAAGAGTTTTTAGACCTGCCTACATTACAGTGAATTGACCTTAAACTCCAATGAAGATTTTATAACACTACAGCAGTTACAAGCATGACCTACTCTGCTTTAAAATGCCTTTCACCTTCAGCTTTGCTCTGCAGAAGACTGTGATGTATAGGGCATGTTTAATATGGTTGCAGGGGTTTCTATCAGGAGTGTGGAAAGCGCAGCATCAGACAAAACTGTGTAGAAAACAGTTTAGAGGAGCAGTGCAGATACCGTTTCCAACAGTACAGTGTCTCACGTCAGATTCATTGCCTTTAAAAGAAAGCTAACTTTGCTAATGGCAGCATAAATGCCTTGCATGGTGCTAATATCTTGCTTCAGGAACTCAGAGAACAAAGTTTTCATTTTCAGGAAGTTCACTTTCCAGCTCTGTGCTTTTAAAACCTGGATTGACTCTATGAAGGTGAGAACTGTCTCCGAAGTATTACTCTACATTGCATCACGCTTAAGAAAGCAACAGCCTTATAGGATGTTGAGGAGTCTTGGCATTGTAAACTATATAAAAACAGTAGCAGTCGGTAGGACTTTAGTAGCACTGCCATCATGTCTGACATTTTTTGTTTTGTTTTGTTTTGTTTTCCTAGTTTGAAAATGACAACTGAGAGCCTGTGTCAAAGTTATTAAATGCAGGACCAGTTGAGCCAAGTGAGCGAACTTCCATCAGTCCCAGTTCCAGACCATGTAACTGCTTTAACATATTTGAATAACTCTTATGGACCTGTGGGTGATGTGCAATTTTACAGCAAACTACTGAACGACAAAGCGCACAGACAAACAAAGTCACTTTACTGTCCCCAAAAAAGGATCATTACTAATGCAGTTTTTTTATAAAACAAAAGCAGCAACACGTTGATTTAGCGCTGATTCTTTCTTTTTTCTTAAACTAAACAAGAGACATAGATAACTGAAACAATAACTTTATATTTTATGCATTTTATTAAGTCCCAAATTATTAGATGGGGAAGCAGGCTGTAGAAATGGAATCATTAACAAATAAAATAAAGAAAGAAAACAGATTAAAAATGTTTCTAAATACATTTTAAAGAGCAAAATGAAGAGTTTTACAAGTATTGGCTCTGGTTTTTATGTAAGCGTCACCTTCAGTCATCTTTTTTTTAAATTGCTAACAGTCGTCCACAAAAAAATAGGAGACATATAAAAAGAGGAGAAATCACGCAGTGCAAACAAATTCAGGCTATTTCACATAGGCCGTAAATAAACTGTCTCAGATGCAGCATTGCATTTACAGAAATGAATCTATTGTATGATTACAAAAAAAGTGACCAACTGCCATTAAGAGACAACTAAAGAAACTCAAGAACGGCACAATGAAAAAGACAGCATGGAAATCCAGAAAGGTTTTAATTATCTAAAATGGGCTAATGTAGATGATGTATGGTACATCTCAGGATTAATTGGAGTGGCTGTTGTGTGTAAGTGCATTTGCCTGCAGTTGTAGCTGATCCTTGTTATTTGGATCCTGGGCATTGTGTTACATCCACCCCTGTGGGTACAACTGTACCTCAGGCAACTAGTGATCACTTTAGTTAGGAGGCAGGATCCTAAAATACAGCATTAGTTCCTAATTCTTGTCCAATCAACTGTAGGAGGTTTAAGATTTTCTGATGCTTCTTTTTTGCACATACCTGGCAGAAAGGTTCATACTATATAGTGTTATATAGTTTACAATTTACATTCAAATAGTCTTTTACACAGAACTATTCCAAAGAGAGTATTGGTGTATTTATCTGTGTGTGTAACACAGGAAATACTAAATGGATGACAGTGATTTTCAGCTATAATATATACAGAGATTTAAATGTACATGGTGAAGGCTTTTCCTTGATAAACCAAACCAATCACATTATCACTATAGGTGAGGCAAACTACAGTAGCTCTACAGTAAAATGCGGATCATATTTTACCACGCCAGGTTATCAAAATTGTGCATGATCAGCAGAAAAACACTAGAGCAACTGATTAAAAGAGAAAACTGACCACCACACTCTGTAAGTTAGTTTTGAGTGCGGCCTGCAGTAACTTTCGCGGTAAATCCCTTCTACCCCGTATGAACACTTAGTGTATTGATCCAGGCCATTTAAAAAAAAGTATCTGCAGATGCTACAGAAAGGAGAGCTTGGATGCTCTGGTGCTCAGTGCTCATGTTGTGAGGCTGCTAGCTGGGGCCACAGATGCACCTGCTCTGCATGGCTAAGACAGGTGAAGCTGTGACCGAATATGGTTATTATTCCATCTTTGACTCCTCCTACGGTGTCTTTCCTCTCTTTTAAGTTTAACATGCTAGTGTTTAGTTACAAACTCAACAAAGGAGTTCAGTGCAAAGCCCAGCCATCTGAACAAGTAGACAGTTTTGCACCCATTCATTTTAACAAGTGCTAGCCCAAGGCTGCACTCACCTAATCGCAGATACAGTGTATGGATACAGTGAAATAGTTACTCCTTCGTGATACAGTGTTAGTTGTCTCCCAGGTCAAAGGAAAGGCAAACCTTAGTTTGAGGTAACACAAAAGTAATCTTCAAAAACAGATTTTGCTGGGGGTTTTTCTTTTGTGGGCTGAGTGTATTAATAAAGTGGTCAACACCAATACTAAAATTAATTATCCAAACTAATAACCAGTACAAAACCTTTGCAGTAAAGCTAAGAGGCTTTGGGGTACCGTCAAGTTCTTCTGACTCTGACCTTTCAAGTGTGGTAAGTTTAAAAGCCCACAGACTATTATTAAAGGATCTGTTATGAGATATTTTTTGTGTGTCACGGGGGTCCATTTCATTACTAGCTGCAGAATTGCAGCCAAGGGGCGCCATGCCAATATCTACCAAGAGTCTCTCAGGACTGAAAGGTGTGTTTGAATATGTCTGCCATTTCTGCTTTTGAAAATATTCATAGACAGAAATGGCAGACATAGCGGCCATAGCGGCCTCTGAGACAGAGAAAAAAAGTATTTTATCCAATGGTACAGTGTAGTAATAAGCACTGGAGGGAACAGTGTTAGAGGTGTTGGAAACAGGCAATAATGATGTTCGTCTTTGTGTGGTAGCTATGTCTCACCTGCTTTCAGCGGGCATTTTATGCCTGTTTTTGGGTTGGACTCAGGCACATTGCTACAGGATGGCATTGTTGTGCTTCTATGGTTCTCCCCACTGTATTCTTTGTTCAGCACAGGCACTGTCTGTGCTGTCAGGCTGATTGACTACTAAAAAGTAATGATAAAGCTCAATAAAGCCAGTCATGTGCCAGTCAAAATGTCCACAGATACCAATGTTTGCTCTCATATCCATCTTTTCTTTCTTCCCACTCCGCTCCTTTTGTTGATGTCACCCAGTTCGCACCACAACATTGCCCATATCCCCCTTGTTTCTTTATTCCTCCCTCCATCGTCCGCACTGATGAGAGCCTGCATTTTTCCCTACCCTTCCTGTCTTTTGTCCCTCCCTTGCTCCCACCATTCCCACTCCCAGGCTCCCAGCCTGCCTGCAATTGTCTCCCCTCCCCCTCCCTCGGAGCTCCATTGTGAGTGCTTGGTTCAGCAGCCTCAGCCTCTCCTGCAGTATGCAGCGAATGCCTCGTCTTTTCCTTGTGCAGCCTGAGCTAAACGCAGCACAGCCTCCCCCTTTTGGGCTCGGGGAAAACAGAAAAGTAACTGCAGGGCCCAGGCAGGAGAACAAGACTTGGACTGACTCATCTAAGGGGTGTCAGAATCCGAACGCTCACTGACACCCATCGATTTGTTTCTTCACAGCTGAAAATCTGCTCACCTCCTCTGTCTCTGCTCTCGTACGTAGTCTTTCTCGCATCCTCTGATTTGCTTTAGGTAAACAGCAGGCACGCTGGCCGAAAAACCACGCTGACACTGCAGTTTTCTGATAGGCTGCATAGTAACGACATGTACACCTTTGGCAAGTGCTGAGTGCAATCATCTGATTTACAGCTTTTCTTGCAAAACCTGACACACATTCAGTAGAAGGAGAAGAAGAAGAGCCACAACTGGAGCACACCGCGCATCCTGCAAAAATGGCATCCTGAACACTTTTAACTTTTATTTTGGCACAATGACAGAGAAGTTTTCAGCACTGTCATGTGAACTGTGAACATTTCTATTGCTCTGTTTCAACTGTGGCATACTTTCTGAACTTTTATACTTGTAAACGCCTCAGTTTGAGCAAAACAACAAAAATCGACCCCCCTGTGTTGATGAATTTATGTAAAACCTCCACCCTCAGGTCCTTTGATAACACCTGAGTTTCCACGGTGACCTTTGTTGTCTCCTAATTATCTTCATATGCAGTGTGAGAAGATTGAGATCAAATCTAAAGCAGCTCTAAGTCTTGCACGCAGCTATCTGTAAAGGCAAATAAAAGCTGCATATTTGTCAGATCAAATCCAATTACATAACTGCATTTCCCATGCTGCAGGCATATTGTCACTGTTTGTCTGTAGTTGTAAGCAATACTGCAACTCAGGGGGGGAATAAACTGGCACACAGCGAGAATTTCATTTTTTCAAACTAAAATAAATAAGAGCATGCTATGAAAGATGTCCACGGAGCACATTTTTCAGCTTTCTAAGCAGTTATATCTAGTACATTACTAATAGTTATGTGATTTTAAGTGTGACCACTTACCAAGCACGTCTTAATCTACTTCAGGCTGGCTAAATAAATCTTCTCTCCCTTACTTGCTTACATTTTTTCACAGCCAGCGTTTTCCATATTTTTTCCTTTCTTGTTTAATTATCCATCGTGAGACAACTGTTGAATTTAATTCATCCAAGTTAATAACTGAGCTGTCATTGTAATATGGATTATTAGCACCAATCCACAGCTAGGAACAATGCTCAGCTAGGGTCACTGGGTGATGGCAGACTAAATCAGCGTTCCTTAGTAACCCATCCTCATCTAATGATGAGTTTGACCTTCCATAAAAGAGAGCAATGACAGGCAGGCCCTCAGATGACTGATGTGGATATTTAAGTAACTGATTGTCAGGAGGAAGATGTTTTTTTTTCAGCTTCAGACTAGCTACCTTGAACTGGACAGTAATTTCAATTATTCAATTATTTGTTGTTTATTCATTCCTCTCCTCCCCGTGGTTTCATTTGTAATGACTTTGCTGTTATATAGCATTGCTAGCTGAATATATTTAAGACTGGGAGTGCTATTTGGGCAAAACGGGACATTTGAAGACATTACCACAGACTGTGTGAAACTGACTGGAGTGACCAACCAAATAATAGCTAGAAAATAACATTCCCTACTTTGCTGATTAATAAAGCCTGAAATCCCTCCATTATCTCAACTTAATGCATTGCCTTATTTTATTACATAACAAAGGATTATTGCACTGATGCTCCAGACTCAGCAAAACAAAAACAGAATGGTGGAAAAAAATGAGTGCAGTGGTGCAGCATAATATTAGTCTACTGGTGACCATTTCTATTGATGATGCTCCATTATATAAACGAGCTGCTTCACTGCCAGTCAATATCACATCAAATCAAACAGACTGTTTTTTGTTTTTTTTTAAATATAAATGTATATAATGCTAGAGCTACTTTTGAAATTCACCTGAGTTGTTTTGGGGAAAAAAAGTTCCTTTTTTGGCAGCTAAAGATGACAAGGAGGAGAAAGGGTAGAACCTTTAGCCTACTTATCCAATAAAAAAGAGATAAAAAGCAACTCTTCAGCTGCTGCGGAGACACCCATAAAAAAGCTTTGTTTAACTGTTAAGCTTGTTCCCTGCAGCACTTTCACAAACATGGAAGCCTGCTCCTGAATAATTCAGCACCCAAGGTCACGGCACAAAAAAAAAGAAAAGAACTCTATTTTCCTCCTGTCATGAACATGAAGAGTTTGTTGTGATCCCTTCAAACATCTATTGACTCCACTGCACAGCATAAAGCCAGCAATTAGTCCATGACTATGGGCCTGCACAAAAACAAGAAATAGTAATAGAACAGAGAGCCCTGCTCACGCCTGCATACCTGTGCAATAAGTGCAGTAGGTCAGGTGGGTTTACCATGCCTTCCCAATGATCGAGCACTCAGGACAAAGCTGATTTAGAGAAATTACCTTCCTCTGCAGCTTCATCTCATTTAATCCACTACACAGCATGCAGCCCACATTAGGGCTGAACAGCACCTCTCTCTCTCTCTGTCTGCAGGATTAGGATTATTTCAAGTTCAGCTTTCATGACAAACAGCCCAGAAATGACTTCAACTGTTTCTCTTCATATACACTATAAACAATCACAGCAGCAAAACCATGAGTCTTAGAAACACCCATATGGGCCAATAAATCACCACTATAGCACAGACTGTTTGCAGGAGGACACAGTTTTCCAGCACTTATGAAAGATATGAGGCAAGCCCCCCCCCCCCCCCCCCCCCCCCCCCCCATCATCTCTGTGAAGTACTGATGGTCTGCATAATGCACAAGGTGCGCAGTTGACTTGTGAGGGGGAGGAGGAGGGACAAGCCCTGCATGTAGGCCTCCAATATGTATCCTGTGTAAGGCTATGAAGAGATATGAAGAGCATCACTCAGCCAACATCCAGTTTCATCCGCCAATCAAACATACATAACGCGCTTTCCCACCGACTAATCAGACTGTATGGATGTATGGAAAGGGAGGTAGCCTGGATCTGGATACCCCCCCCCCCCCCCCCACCACCACCACCACCACCACCACACACGCACCCCTTCTCTCTCTCTCTCACCCGATTTGGATGATGTTATTACCGATGTGCGTTCAAGGCAATGCAAGATGCGAGATATTTTGTCAGGCCAGGGCTCGCGTCGTTATGAAATCCCTCACAGCGCTGCTAGTGAGTTATAGAACAACACACGCGGCTGTGAATGACTCAAGATGGGGTTGATTATTTATTTATTTATTTATCAATCGCTGTCCCTTTTCCCCCCTCACTGAGGCATCACCAGTGGACTTCATTAACCTTCCCTTTCGATCAATATTCATCAGTCCACCCTCCGGCCAGGCACGAGATCCAAGCATCGCGTCCACACTGAAATAAAACAAATCCGTCCGGCCTTACCATTCCGTGCCAGTTGATGACGATCCCAGTCCGGTGCCAGTCCTTTTCAAAACATCCCGACGGGAAACACTGCGGAGACCATTGCTGAAGGCTTCATGAAAAAATTCATTGATGTGACGAAGGAGTGAGAGGGAAAAAGGGGTCCGAAAAAGAAGACGAGAGAGAAAGGGGGAAAAGAAGCAGAGGTGGACCGAACCGAGGTTTGCTGATGCTGAATCACTCTCCCTCAGCTCACCACCTTGCAACCATTGTGCTGCAAGATGCTGGCTGTACCATTGTGGACCTCACCAGAGCAGAGAGAGAGAGAGAGGAGAGGGAGGGAAGAGGAGGGGCGATGGGGGGCGATGTTGCCATGGCAATCGAACAGGAGCACGTCTGACGTCAAAGCCAGGACAGAGAGGGGAGAGGGAGAGATCACATGAAAGCTGTCCCCCCGGATGGGAGGGGCGTGTTAGAGCATCTCATCCCATCCTGTACCATCCCGCTGGTGCGATATGAAGCTCTGTTATTTCTCAGGTTTCCAGGGGCGTGTCTATGCAAATAATGTTTTTGCATTTATTGTTGTTGTTGTTTTGGGTTTTTTATTTGTTTTTTGTTCTCGACTTTATTTACGTCTTATTTTGAAGATAAAAAATTATTTTGCAGATATTGTGTTGGTCTCATAGATAAAGCTACCCAGCAGAAGAGACATAATTAAAATCACATACACATTATTACACTCTTCTACTTCTTCCTTCAGCTGTTCCCTTTCATTATGTTTGGTCGTCTGCATCCATCTCACCTCAGCATCCTCCTTGGCCACATCAGCCCTTTGCATCTTTCCCTTCGCATGATTCTCCTCTGAGGCCTTTGTCTTCTCATTTTGCCTGGCAGCTCCATATTCAGCATCTTTTGTAAACCTATCGTTCCTCTTCTGCACATATCCAAATCATCTCAGCCTTGTCTTGCTAACTTTGTCTCCAGATTGCTTAATGTGAGGTGTCTCTATGAGATACTCATTTTTAATTTTTCCAATCTTGTCTGTTTTCACTCCTTATAAAAACCTTAGCATCTTCAAATCTGCTGCCTCCAGCTTTTTGCTAGTGCCAACATCTTCAAACCATACTTCATAACAGGTCTCACTGCCGTCTTGTAAATTATCCCTTTCACTCTGCTACCCTTCTATCATCCTTGACACTTCACCTTCACCTCCTCCACCCTGTCCGCACTCTCTTTGTCACCTCTCTTGTGCACTGTGTTCATCACCTACTACTGCGTCTTCCGTCTTCACTGTTACACTATTCCTCTTCTCCCCAGTGCATACCTCCACCTCTCCAGGCTCTCATCCACCTGCTCCCTACTCTCACTACAGGTCATAGTCCATGGAGACTCCTGCCTGACCTCATCTGTTAGTTTGTCCATCAGCACTGCAAACAAGAAAGCGCTCAGAGCCAATCCCTGATATAATATCATCCCCACCTTGAACCCATTTGTCACTCCTTCCCCTCACCACTATCTCGCGGTCCTTATACATGTCCTGCATCACCCTCACAAACTTCTTCACACTTCTGTCTTCCTCATACTGTACCACAGTTCCTCTCTTGGCACCCTATCCTATCCTTTCTCTAGATCCACAAAAATATGGTGGTGTCCTTCTCCATACTTCTCCATCAGTATTTGAAATAAACATCGTAGCACTCTTTCTTGGCAATCGGTGGCTGCTGCCAGCCCCGACTACTCCACTCATCTGACCACTTCAAACAAACTACTGCCAGTTCTAAGAGTATATGCAAGGTACTACATATACTACCAGTACAGTGTTATTTTTTAGAGGAATAGTTTTACACACACAAACACATTAAACAAAGCAGTCATTTAACCTGTTTTGAGCGCTTTGTGAGCACGTTTCCACACAGAGACTTCTGCATGGAAACCTGCATATGTAAATCAAACAGGAGAGGGACCAAAACATTGAATATTTAGCCTAAGTGAGATTTACCAGCCAAGAAGTAAAAAAAAAAGAAGATAAGGAGATAATCACATCAATGTAATAGTCTCAGCCAGACCAACCCTGGAAAAATAGTCTGCTTCTGCCACTGGTTTGCTTTCTTAAATGCTTATCTTCCATTGCTCATTTTGATAGTAGCTGATAAAATGTCTTTTCTTGTAAAAACCAACCAAGCAACCAAAAGGAAAAACAAAAAATCCCTTTCTGTCATAATTTGTCAAAAATCCCCCCTGAACCAAGCTGATAAATGCACCAGCTTCACGGAAACTCAGAGGCAGTGGTTGCTGTTTTGTTTTGTTCCCAGGCTTGTGGAACCACTGAATTAACTTACTGTAATCACAAACTAGCAAAATACCAGCATAATCTGCTCTGATGCCTCTTAGAGAATTTCAGTGTGTGAGAATTCATCACTGTCAAGTACAGAGGCCAGGTTCCATAAGTTAAAAGGGATTTGACACAATATTGGGGACAATAGGGGGATTTACATGCAGAGCTTCAAAACATCAGTCTGTATACATTGACTTCTGAAGTGTCTGAGACAATTTATTGCCAAGGTTTTATTTTAACTTGACACAGATAGAGGACCCAATTTCAAAGTAAGTGCAAAGGAGGGTCAGATTTTTTAATGCTTTCCAGCTGGAACCAAAGGCTAAACCTACTGGAAAACCACCACCCTAACACACACACACACACACACACACACACACACACACACACACACACACACACACACACACACACACACACACACACACACACACAGCCAACAGTTCCAGGTGCCCCACATTCAAGATTGTCATGACAGGCATATCCACTCTTTCAGGGTTTTACTGCAAATTGCCTCGAGGGCTCAGGCCAGTGCCAATAAGGAGGTATTAAGGACAGTACTGACAGAAATAGCAGGAAGAAGAAATCTAAAATTCAGAACTCCTTACTAAGGCTTAGCAAGGACTTGCTAAGACTCTGTCCCCAGATGAGGCCTCTCTGCTCCAGGTAATGTAGAGTGATTAAAGGCTAGTCAGTCAAAGGAGACAACAGGTACACAACAGGACATTCCAACAGCTGTAACGGTTTATCATAACAGTGTAACAAAAGTGGAAAAAAAACTTAAGCAGCCTCCCCAAATATTACATGTTTTTAGAAGGAAAGCTATAACTAACTATCTAACAAATGATTGAGTATGATTCTGAGCATCCTCAGACATGCTTTGAATTGAAAATAAAGAGGCAATCTTATCTTCTGTCACATATTCTTTGATGGGCCAATCAAAGATGCTGTTTATCTTTGCAAATATCATCATTTTATCGGATTATTGAGGGCGTCATAATAGTTAGTCATAATGGTTAGGCATATCATGTATTAATGATTCTTGTTCTGGTTTCGTTGTTCTTGTTCTCCTTTATTTATTTATTTTTTACAACATATTTGTCTCTGTTACTGAGTTGTTGTGCTTGGTGATCTACTGCTGATGTTGTAAGATCCCCACCAACAGACTGTTATACGTATAAAAGTATAACAATTCCTACAGACAAAACTAAAAATATAAGGAATGGCTAAAATATTTGTCTTATTGCATTCAGAAATAGACTAAATATGCACCTACAAAGACATGCCCGCGCAAAAAATGAAATGGTTTATATGCAATGGCATCATCTGCTGAAATGATAATACTGGTTTCAATCTAAGTGGAAAATCAGTGTCAAGTAATCAAGCCTTATCACTGCAGGCAATGGCTGGTGATAATAATCATGTCTTTTAGCACTAACAGGCACAGGCAGGCAGAGATAACCCTTGGCCACAATCTGGCTACTAAAGGTTGTAATGAGGAATAAATGTCACAAGATGGCGCAAAGTAAACCACAAAAATAGCTCATCAAGACAAGAGCACCTATAGGAAGGAAGTACTCAGCAGTGAATTGCTTCCTGACTGCTTAGTTGACTCATTTTGATGTTATGGGATATACAGAAATCATGGTTAATTTTGGAATTATTTTAAACAGGAAACAGGTCGGGTCCGTCGTAATTTCCCATGGTTTAAGAACTCTTTAAAAACAGCCTTTCAATTATATTAAAATACACAAATAGATTCACACACATACCATACATAACCCTATGGAAGTGGTGTATTTCAAAGAAATTTATCTTAAAGTAATAAAAAAAAACTTCGTTCTTATACAACTATTAAATGTATCTCAGTGGACAATATTTAATTTTATAAGAGCAATTTTTAAAGAAACGTCGGCGATCTGGATACATACTCTGCTTCCATGACTTGGTACTGTGTTACTATAGGAACGGCTAAATGACAGTCCCCTCGCGGAGAGCCAATAGACAGCCACAGTAAGGTGTCTGGTTACTTCCAGTCAGCCCACGCGCAAAGGGAGGGGTTGTTCCACTCCTCAGCAGTAATGGTAACTTGGCTTCTCTGGTGGTGAGAGCAGTACTGTTTAGTGGCCAACAAGCGCAGCTTCTGAGCTGAGGAGTTTCAGAAGAACAGTTTTACTTTTTTTTTCTTTTTTCATTCGCTGTGGCCAGCTTCAGTGGAAGTGGATTTTTATAGGTGACTGCTCCGCGGAAAGGTAAACCTGTTGCCTCTCCGCCTGCCTGCCTGCCTCGCCGACAGTTACGATCCAAGATGTTGCTTTGTGGATGGGATGGCGTCTGGTGCCGTTTGTATGCCCACTCATAACCTCGTCCGAGCACCAACATTTCCCTCACAGCTGATTTTGTAGCTCGTCTCGGCCGGTAAGCTTTTTATGAACCGCTCAGAAAGTGATGTAAACAAACTTTATAGTGTCCTAGCTAACTTTAGCCAAACCGGGATAACCGAGGGATTGAGTAACTCGTGAGGAGCCTCAAATACCGGAGGTTTTATGTCTTTTCCACCCTTTTTTTTAAACTAATAACAAAACTAACATCGTCAGAACTAATAGCTGGCTGCACTGTTGATATTTAACTAATATGTCTCGACCTTAAAAGTTATGCGTCATGTTAACTTAGTCCAGAACCCATGACAAATGGGGCATCTTTAAGCTAATCACATCGTAGTGTAATTTTGCGAGGGTGGAAACACCACCTCAAAAATAGCACAAGACTGGCAGACTGACTTATTTCAAGTGATTCTACCTGGACATTTTTGGATAATTATGAGAAATGCGAATAACATTTTAGCATATACGCACCTTCCAAACCCTAACAAAAGGTGAAGCGGTATAGTGTCTCTACAGGCTAAGGATTTTATCGGGGAAGGCAGCTTGGCCCCCCTCCCCCTTAACTTCACCGCTTTTCTGTGGTAATTAACCTAAGGTCAGAGGTCAATTTGCAGACTATATAACGATCAGGTTAGGCTGTGTGCCTGACCAGGTTTAAAGTGGCTATAATGGGGCACCGTCAAGAAAAAGAGGAAAAAATAGGAATATAGACAGTGGGTTGGGTTTGTGTGTGTGTGCTGGGAAGAGGTGGGGGGGAGCTGGAGTGAGGGTTTTTTTTGCAAAACCAAGCTCTGCATGTCACTGTACTCACAGCAACCCTGTGATTAACAGAAATGGAACGGATGAGGTCGAGACCAAAATGAGAAGTGAGGGCTGTTGGTCCAGAGCTGGGCTGATATTCAACAAAATAGTCTAAGCTCTCTTTTCTGGTTCCTACCCAAGCTTTGTTCAAAACAAAAACAACCAAAAAACAAGACAAACACCAACGCTAAGAGATGATTAACGGGACGTACTTGGAAGGTACTGGTCCCATTGCTGTAATTGTCAGCATCCCTGTTTAGACATTCATAAGTAATGTGGAAAAGCATGTCTACTGATTGTACGTCAGTCAAAAATAATGAAAACTCACCACTGGGTTTTCCCATTTTATTTAGTTGAGTCACTCCTGCTCTGCTCAGTTTCTTTCATAAGCAAACATGAGCAGGACACAGCTGTGAATACAACAGCAGATTAATTTTTGCAGAAAGGAGCACCACATCAGCTCCTTTAACAGGTAGTGAAGGTTGAGGTTTTCAAACCGTAATTCTGGCTTAAAGTTGCATTTTATCACCTCAGTAGTGTGCAGCCTAGTTAGCTATGTATGAATTCTCATTGCTTGTGTCATAAGGCGTGTTCGCGAAAGATATCTTGATCAAGCCTTTCTTCAAATTCAAAACACACACACACGGGTGTGTTTTTTAAATTTGAATCATGTGCTTGCAGGCTGCACAGTACAGTAAGATTCGGGGAATAGAGGTTCACTCAGAGTTTGGTACTGAATTTTCCTGGCACGCAAAACCTTCAGGACGATTTTCACCTCAGTGCTGGCGCAGGGTAACCCCTCTCCCCTCCCCACCACCTCTTACCAGCTTCTGTTCCAGATGTGCTTGCCAGCTGAGACCACAGGTCTGATGTTTGGAGGATATGAACACATTCCTTCTCATATCTTTATGAGTTTGTGCTTTTGGACGCAAGAGTGGAATCTGGTGCTTTTATGCCACATTGCCCCCAAAGTGCGGCTAGGCTTGTTTTCAGATGATTTTGAGCAGGGTTAGATTTTTGTTTATTGCTGAGGGATGAACTTGGAAGACAGCAGGAGAAACTGGAATTATGTGTGCTTCTGTTATTTAGCTGCAGGTGATTGTTTTCAAATCCATTTTGTGGACTGGTAGCCGTGACAGAGGAAGGTGGGAGGAAAGGAAAAGTGCAGAGTAAAGAACATTATCACGTTTCCAGGATTATTTTCTTTAAAATCCTTGTGACTGTAGCCTAGGCTTTTAAACACGAACAGCAGCAGACTCCCCCTTTTTTTCCCTAGCTATGGTATGGGAATTCAGAGGAATTTCTGGGAACAAACATCTCTACACTTTGGAAAACAGAGAATGGGGTGCTGAAGTGGTGAAGGCTGTCTGCTCTCGCTGTTTTGGCCCGCTGCCTTCTAAGCACCTCAATAATGAGCAGGACCATAGTCCAATGAGAGAGAGGAGCTGGCCTGCACAGTAGCCTGAGTGAGGATAAAAAACATTCCACTGTAGGTCTCTGTTGAAATAACAAGGGCCACAAAACAATCGGGCTTCACAGCACCCGCTCTCCCCATTCTCATGGGTAATGAGCAAGATGGGTAGTATCCCACTTCGCCTCCAACTTCACGCCTCCTGATGGCTAGAATGGTTAACCTGCATTCCTGCATAAGAATTTTGGCCTGCTTACTCATTAACCCTCTTCTCCAGACTAAGATTCACTGAAAGGACACTGTTTCACGTATTATTTTCAGAAATAAAATACAGCGCTAGAACAGGCTGGTGACCCAGTTTATAGCAGATGAGTTCATAGTGCCAGACATAACAACACTGGTACACGGCTTTTCCTTTGTGATGTCTTCTTAGGGGATGGTAATGGGTTCTGTAACACTTCTATCCCCAGAGAGTTTCATAGAACCACAAGCATGTTGGATTTTTCATATTATCCACTTAAATGGGATTTGCTCACAATTTGGTGCGATTTTAGACTGATGGTCTTTGACATTTCTTCAGCTGACCTAAGAGATTAAGTAAAACCCTTTTTACTCTCTCTCATCCTCACACATAGTCACCCTCCCTCAGTTGTCATGAAAGTTTTAGTCCAAGGTCTCTCAGTTCCCTGGTGACAAAAAGGTGGGAAAATGGATTTTCAGATGCTTTCTGCTACTGATGATATTATGTAATATGATATATCAGCCAGTGACACTGGTAAATGCCATGTTTTTGTCAGTCACCAGTACTGATATTTGGATATCATGTTCTTGTGATTTTTTTTTTTCTCAGTTGTGAAATTTGCAATTTGCAAAAAAGGGGGATGTCATTAGACCAAATGAGGCCAAAGGTGTGGTCCAAAAGAAAGAGGAAAACACAGGTGCTTGGTGCTGGCAACACTTCAGAGCAGTAATATCATGTAATGCAGTCAAATTTCAAATGAAACATTAGGTGTGGACATGGTTGCTGTTAAGCTCCTTTTTGTGTCTTTGCCACATCTGATTGGCTGCCAACTTATGAGGCAGGGACACGATCTCAGGTGGCGGTTCTGATACAGATAAGTTTTGGTTGTATGCTAATACCTGGAACTGGTTGAACTGATTGGAGAAGAGAGCGAATCATTCTTTGAAATGAAAGTCAACATCACGTGAAACTTAAACTTACCTTTCTACTTAGTTTCTTTGTAAAATTATAAAACAAAATATAAAAAATAGATTTATAAGTATACATTTGTTTTAAATTGGCATTGTTTGGTTAAAAAATAAATACTTAACAGGGCCAAGATATATAAGATAAACTTTTTGTTCACCTGTTTACGTTGTTTACCTGATTTATTTGCTTCCATTTCATTTTAGCTCATTGTGACAGGCTTAACTGTGCCTGAATTTATGATTGCCTTAAGGACCTCTCCTCTCACACAAGCAGTGGTATGCTGAGTTGTCCTTTGAGCAACTAGTGCAAAATAAATTCAGAACAATATGGAACTGAACAGATCGCTACCAGTGCTCAGTGCTTCCACAGATACCTGAGCTACTTCTTTGAGTCCGTGTCAGACCGATATCTGATCCAAATATGAAAGATTTTAAGCTCATTGAAAAAATGTTTTAAGTACAGTTTTTCAACAGAAGATGAAAATTAATTTAATGTGACGTTGCACAGTCTGGTACAGGTTTTAAGTGGCTGCTGTTTGGTTGATCTTTTATTGCAGTTATGCTTGTTTTCCTGTTTGGATTTCTTTTCTTGACTTTTTTGGCGGGACTTTTGTGTTGAGTTCTGATTAATGAAATCTTGTCTCAAAGCTGTGATCAAGCACATCTACATACATTCACTCACTTCCACTTCATTAGGTACACTTATTGGTACTGAGCTGGACACCCTTTGTCTTGAGATCCATGTTGTTTATGCCAAATTCTAACCCGAATTTCTCAGTGTTGCAATAGAGTTCAAGACTCATCAGACCAAGCCTTACTATCTGCTCAAAGCAATCTGGGCATTCGCCTCTGACATCAACAAGGCATTTTCTCCCAGAGAACTGCTACTCACTGGATTATTTTCTGTTTCTCACACCATTCTCTGTGAACTCTAGAGATGGTTGTGTGGGAGAATCTGTGCAGTTTCTGAAATGATAAGATTTCATCAGGTCGTCTTTACCACATTTACTTTCCTTAATGTGCTGGATTTTAAAAGGTATTTGCATTAATGAACATTGGAACAAGTGTCCCTAATGAACTGGCTGAGTGTATAGTCTGTCCTGTTTTTAGTGTGGACTTTTTTCAATTTTGTGAAACATCTTTAAATCCTCACTACAAATGCACATTATTATTATATAAATGCACAGTAATGCATATTTTTAACCAAGTACACCCGGCACACCTTCTGAATCTGTTGCATTGCCCTCGATATTTGCATATTTGCATATCAGGAAATATGCCGTAAAGCAACAATGCTTTACAGCTTTACAGTGACATTTTTATATCCTGGAGAAATTGCACTACAAACCAACACAACAGAGCCATTTATATGTGACACACATGCGCACGAAGATGCAAATATGGTTGTTTATGTTTGAACTAAGTGAAATGAGCTCACAGTTTCTGCTCAGGGTAAATTAGTCTGTAAAACTGGAGCTTCCTGTTTTGCTTACATTGGTATCATTCCATCACTCGATTGGGAAGGTTAGCTAGAGTTGTCAGTGCAGCACAGTAGCTGGAGTTTAAAGAGAAAAAAAAAAACAAAGAAAAACTACAGATAAGAGAAGATATTCCTTGTGCCATTTTCTCATTCAGTGGTTTGTAGGGTAGATTTAATGTAAATCATGTACGCAGGTTTAAGCAGGGGTAAATACATTGGTTAAATACATTGGATTGTATTGTTGTGATATTTCGTGTTTGTAAATATTTGCTTTCTGAGTGTGTCCGGTCAGCAAGGAGAACAAATCTGTGCATTTTCTTACATGAATAAATGTAGGACTATAATTCTTAAATAAATTAAAGCATTATTTCACTTTGAAGCAATACGTTTGATTGATGACTCAGTAATTAGGTAGGGAAGCTAAAAGTCTAAGGTAAATATAGCTTTGACTACAACAGAAAGTGTAATTTTCAGATGCTCTGTTTCATGGGCTGATTTGACCGTATATTATTCCTATTGTATATCATAAGTGGGAAATATGTTCCCCCTTTTTCCACATTTATTGTTAAGCTCTATTAGTATTTATTTATTTAGTCTGTGTGCTATATAGATGTGAAATTCTGGGTTAATACCAATGTTTTATAATACCAACATGGTGAATAGTCAGTGCAAATAATTGTTCTCTTTGTTTATTTAGCATTTCTTAGATTTTCTTTGGCATGTAAATTGTAACTATAAAAAATAAGTGCACTGTTTTAATTGTTTTTTTTTTCTTTTTAATTTAGAAAATTGACATGATAACGTCAGCCAGTGACATCACTAACTGTAATCTTTTTGCTGACACGCAGACATCCGCCAACACTGGGCAGATATGGATGCCGCTACAGTTTGATAGCATGTCTGCACATCCTATTATGTTCATGTGATATCTCTTGAAAGCTTTGAGGAAATATATTTAAATGTGACGCAAAACTCACTTGGATACAAGGCTGAACTGATTAGAATTTTGGTGGTCAGTGTTTAAGGTCATCTAACAAGATGGCTAACACATGTTTTTAAGTGCCAAATGGAAAAGAATATACAGCCCTTGGCGGATTTGGGTTTATTTATTTATTTTTTAAAATTCCATAAAAGGCAATTGCAGCCATAGCTAGTAATTTAACATGTTGTGTTGTTGCTGTCTTGTGTGAAAGAAACCTGTACATGCAAAGTTATTCACAGATGGATCCTTTAAAACAGAATCATAGAATTGGGTGGAATGTCGAAGTTATCCATATATCCAATAATATTTTAGCTTTAACTACTTCTAATATATATCTCTGAACATGCCGTTTTTGTTTTTTCCCAAATGTCCTTTTTATATATTTATTAGCATACTATAAGAGAAAGGAACATGTTGTATTATGGATTGGATTTTTCAATACAATAAATTTAAATTGTGCCTAAATTTAAAAAGCGTGAATTAAAAATTAAAACTGTCACTTTCATTTGCCTCTTGTAAGGCATCTTAGAAGTGCCCAAAAGTACAATTACTTCATTCAAGAAGAATCCTGCTAACAACCAGTAATGCTAACTATGCACCTTGTACCAGCCTGTATGTTGTTGTATAGTGTGTGAGATACTGTGGTGTGAAGTGTCAACAGGTGAGTAACAGTCTAATTATTCTGTATGTTTACATAATCTATCGATTGTTTCAGTCCATTCTCAGCTTATGATCTTGACAATATGGTGGTTAGTCTTTTGAAATAATTGTCTAAAATCTAGCAAGTGATAACAAATTTTAATCTTCAGGTAACAGAGCTCCAGTTAAAGTTTTAAGAATTATTATAGCTGGGTAAACAGTCAAAAACCCAAAGGTATTTAAGTTACAACAGTTACATCTTAAATTTATTAAAAACGTATTAAAAGGTCCTTGAAGTCTTTAAATTGTTGGAACATGAAGTTGTCCTCCGGGAATGTGAAATATGAGTTTTCTGGAAGCTGCTGACTTTCAAGAAATGCAAGTTGTCTTTTGTCTTGCATTGGCAGAAATATGGAGTAACAAAAACTTATGGCGGATGCTCTTGTAAAACAGATGACTGATTCCTTTTATGATGCAGGAAAAATAAAATGCAACATTAAATACATTTAATTGTCCCACCTAAGTTAATACTGGTTCACAACAAACCCCTGTTGTACAGCTTAGAACAGCGGTTAGAATCACATTACAGTACATAAAACCAAAAAAGTCCAAAAAAAGTAAACAGCTGCACAGTGGAGACAGTAAAAAACACAAATAATGAGATAGTAGATTATTTGAATCAGTGGTTAAAATGTGATCTTCCAGCAAATAGTTTTTATTTTCCTATTTAAAATGGTCTTTGTAGGTGATTTTTATGTGACAGGGAATCTAGTTAAGTTTTAGTGCATGAATAAAAATGATTTCTGACTTTTAGTAGTATTTGTAATCGAATACAAACAGTTGTAGTGTTTTTTGTTTTTTTTAAACTCACACAGAAGCCAGGCCAGTGCACTTAGTAGTTGGTGTTTTGAGTAGTGTATGCACAAAGTACTTTTCATGGTTTAGTTGTGTTAGCAAGTAGTAGCTGGCTCATTATAAAAAGCCAGAGGAACTGCTAAAATGCACATTCCCCCTCTGCATACCGTGCAGAAAAAAATCTTAAGGCACACACTTGTTGACACAGAGGAAAAGGAATAAAACATACACACAGGGACCGTAGACAAACTGCGTCCAGTTGACTCTGAAAGACTTTCTAAAGTAGATTGGTTGCAAACTAAGATGCTCATTTGCAACATTTAGGTTGTTTTAAGAGGCTGCAGGAGTGTATGCTTGTGTTTGCGTGTAGCCTCTTATACTCAGAGAATGCGTGTGGGACGCAATTAGAATTAGGTTTAGGATTTGAATGTAGTGACAGAATATATGTGTGTACTTGTGTTTGAGGAAGTTGGTGGATCAAGTGCTTTCCCACATGCTTCTATAGAGTCCAGTCATTGTGAGTAGGCATGCTCACTCTTGACAGGGACAGATAGAAGCACATTCACAAGAACACATGACAAAACAAACCTACAAATTCACACTTGACATGCCTAACATATGAGATATGCATACACTTTATTTGACCTTTGTCATTTTACATGCGTGGGAACGAACCTCAGGTTCAAATAGAGATGCTTGTTTTCACTGAGGTATGGAAATGTTGTAGCTTGAAATCTGCTGGACTGTGAAGCGTTTTTGCTTTTGTTAGAAGTATAGAAAGTGTCCTTGTTTCGTAATCTTTGGTTCTTGCATAACACCAGCTCTCAGAGTAGCATGAGTGAAATGTCTCACTATGGGACTTGCCTTTAAGGTAGATTATTTGGTTACTCATGTATTTAGAGTCACTGAGTTTTGATAACATTGAATTTGAGAGCACCAAATCCATTTTAGGTGAATTAGACTGAACTATATGTGTCATCTTGTGGATTTGTGCAGGCTCCTTCTTTATTATCCTGTCTTACCTGTTGTGTTGACTTCCTGTGTGGGTTTGACCTAAAAATACTTAGCATTTTTTGTGAAATGACTTCTGTGCCTCTGAAAGCATTTTGAGAGTATTTTGTCAGGAGCTGTTGGTTTGTAGGTGTTTGTGGTTTAATAAAGCAAGTATTGAAATCCCAGCCAATTAAAAGTTTACATTAAAAAAAAATGCATTTTTTTTTGTGTATAGCCCTAGAATTAATTGAAAGTGATTTCCATGCAGGAGGGGAGTTGATTTTAAGTACTGTCACCAGACAGAAACATATCTGTATAACTTTAAGTCTAATTTAGTCAAATTCTTGGCCTAAAACAAAACTCAGCGCAATCATACATTTGTCATGAAGTAGTCATGCTCCAGGAATGTGAAAAACGAGTGTGCACAAGGTGCTAAATGGAGCCATTAAAATATTATTGTTGCATTGCAAAGCTTGACAATTGAATTAATGTCTGCACTCACGAGCCTGATTGTTTGTTTTGTTTTCTAATCAAGAAATCTCTGTTTGCCGAGTATTCACTCACCCATTCTGAATTCTGCTGCTTAATCACTTCCATAGTCACAGGTGTATAAAGTCAAGCACTTGGAGACGTAAAATCATAGTGCACAAAGGTCACCAACTTTCTGCAGAGTCAATCACTACAGACCTCCAAACTTCATGTGGCATTCAGATTAGCTCAAGGACAGTCCGTAGAGAGCTTCATGGGATGGGTTTCCATGGCTGTGCAGCTTTACTTTACTTCCAGTGAAAGGAACTCTTAATATTCAGCATACCAAAACATTTTGGAATATTTCATGCTCCCAACTTTCTGGGAACATGTTCGGAATGGCCCTGTCCTGTTCCAACATAACTTCACACCAGGACAAAACACAACGTCCATATAGACATGGATGAGCGAGTTTGGTGTGGAAGAACTTGACTGGCCTCCACAGAGTCCTGACCTCTACACCTTTGGGATGAATTAGAGCAGAGACTGCAAGCTAGGCATTCTCGTCCAACATCAGTGGACGAATAATCAATAAATTTGATGGAATGGACTGAATTAAAGGTCTGCTATATTTTATACTTCACCCCCTGAAAGCCTACTAGGAGTAACTCTTGAAGCTCTTTTCTGAACCGAGCAGATCATGTCGTATTTCAGGCCTACTTGTAGTGTGCATTAGAAGTTAGTGAGGGTGATCTCTGTTTATGCAACTACCCTTGGAAAAACGCAGAAACTATTGTAATTGGTGTTAAACAACATGTTTATTGATATTTACTGAGGTGTCAAAACAATTAAATTAAAGGGTACGGGCAGGCTTCAATGTTGTCTTTATGGGGGAAGTTTGCAGAAAACAATATTTAAAGTTTTTGCAATCGTTTCAAAAAATAAATAAAACTTGGATGGAAGCATTAAAATTTCAAGATGGCAATCTTTTTGGCATAAATACGTATTTCTTTAGATTTCAGAAGGTCTTTTTGTGTAAATTAAATTTTTCTTGTTCGTCTTGCTGTATTTCTGCAGGGAACATGCATGTGTCTCTGGCAGAAGCCTTGGAGGTTCGAGGAGGTCCTCTCCAGGAAGAGGAGGTCTGGGCAGTGCTGAGTCAGAGTGCAGAGAGCCTCCAAGAACTTTTTCACAAAGGTAGGTGAACATGGAATCAAAGGTAGAGGCCTTATTCTGTCATCATCATGCGTTATTATTTCAAAATAAATTAATATATTTATCTGTGTTGTTTTCTTAAAAAAAACCACATCATGTGAGTTTTCAGTGTCAAATTGTATTGTCATAATTTTATTTCCTCACTGTAAAATCTGTAAAAACATTGAATCAATGCAAACCTTTATTTGTCAGTGTTTTGCATCAGAGAATGACATAATTAGTAGGATTTTTAAATCTGCCGTATTTAATGTATTTAAATAAACTTTGTGACTTACTTGTGCCTATAAATGCCTTTTGGTTCTCATGCAATCATATCAGTTTGTAACTTAAGAAAAATTTAAACAACATGTGACTCAGAGGAAGTGAGTCAGCAGACATTGCAGTCCCTGGGTGTTCAGACAAAATTTCATTGCACCTGATTACATAGGGCAGGACTGTGTCAAATAAACCGTCAACCACTGACTTTGTGCATTTCTACAGTCTGCATAAACCAGGTTGAGTTCAACTTCTAGTTTTTCTGATTGGTTTCATTTCCAGACAGTACTGGTAATGCTGTAATAACCCTCTCTTGTCAGCGTAGCCTGTAAATATTCAACAATAATTACAAGCAATATATGCTCAGATACTCTTATACAGAAATTTATTGTCTTTTGAGATAAAGCTCTGAAGATATTAAGGACATGAATGAAAGATTGATATTTGGAATATTTTTGATAAAAGTAGTCTTGACATGGCATTGATGTACCAGTTATTTATGATATTCTCTTCTAATCAGAGATATTTGAAGAGAGACACAGAGTGAATCCTGGTTTAAAGTCTTTTCTTTCAGAAGTCCTGATGGAAGCATCTCTTCCCGTGGGAAGAACATTTGGGGCATGTCAACATACCTTTTAACCAGTTCTATCAGAGCTGACTTGTGACTCTATACATGCGGTTTCTGTCTCATGACCACTGAAATTGTGGTTGATTTATATAATAGTTCAAAATAAGTGTCCAAATGCTTTTCCATATGGGTGCTAGGTGGCAAGACTTGTAGGAGAACAATGATATGAATGCACCATAATTTTTGTTTTGCTATTGTGTAGTTGTGTTGCTATGCTGAGAATATTTTTAGTTGGATAGTTTTAGACTGCATAGAGAAGCTACAATTTAACTAGCAGATGTTGAAGCCAGCTGTTATATAGTTAAAAGCTATGTAAAGACAGTTTATGACGGAGTGGATTAATATTAGTAACCATTTAACTTTAATATTTGTGTTGGATGTTCTCTTAGATGAAGTTGGCCATTTATGACTAGAAACACTTTAAACAAAGAGAAAACAATAGGTTTTGGTTTGGTTTTTTTGGTGAAGTGTGTTAGATATTTGCTTTTTGCACCAGATTTGTCATTGTCTTTGTGGTTAAAGGTAGGGTCAAGATTTTCCAGCACTCTGTGTGTGCTAATGTGGTCAAACACCACTAGCACAGTTTTTTTTCTCTGTGTAAACAGTAGTGGTTTGTATATTTGTATAAGAATGATTTGTTTGAATAAGTGCTGGGTGAGTGTTTCTAATTTGTTGTAGGAATAACTCTTCATGGTCCCATTTATATATTAGAGGAGTGCCTCAGAGATTTGGTCTGACATAACATGATAGCATAACACAGTTGCTGTCGATTTCTCTGCTGCTCATCTATGATGTGAGTCTCTCGTTCCACCACCGTGGATTGAGTTCTGGTGACTCAATCCACGGTGATAGATTGAGTCACCAGATCAGCCGTTCAGTAATACTAAAAATAGGCTGTGAGTAGAGCAGGGCGATATGACCAAAAATATTTATCACGATATACATTTGAAAATTTGCGATAACGATATAACTGACGATATAATTGACACGAGACAAAATACTTTACAACAAAGGCACTGCACATGCGTGTTTTACCATTATTCTATCGCGATATTTCATTTTCTTATCATTGCCCAACATTATACAGGTATTACCGTGAACAGTATGATATGGCCCAGCCCTAGCTGTGAGCACCAAATGATGCTCAGCTAATATGTAGGGGGGCATTTTTGTCTGACCTGAACTTCTCACTGGATATTTTCTCTTTCTTGAACCTTTCTCTGTGAAGCATAGAGATGGCTGTGTGGGGAAAATCCCAGTAGATCAGCAGTTTCTGAAATCCTCAGACCATCCTGTGTGGCACCAACAACCATGTAACTTTCAGAGTCACTCACCTTTCTTACATATTCTGATGATCAGCTTGATCTCCTACAGGTCTTGCATATCTGCATGCGTAAATGCACCGAGTTACTGCCATGTGATTGGCTGATTACTACCCAAAATGTAACCAGTAATCTGCCATTTCCTTTTTTTATAGGGCTAGGTGGTAACAAAATATAAATTATTATTTATTTTATTTTATTTTAGTCAAAGTACTACCTCCGACTGCAAAGTTGTGAGCTCAGCTGAGTAAGCAGTGTTTGTAGTACAGCTAAAGTCATGTTGCAAAGTACCCGATGGCCAAGTTTTTTGGATAAGTAATTGCAGATTGACACAGACATATAATGCATATTAGAGAAAGTAGTTTATACTCCAGTTAATTTTCATTAATTTTCTTTTACTACTGTGTAAAACACTTCACTTTGAGATTTTATTTGAGTGAGAGTGACTTAAGGACCTGGGGCCTCTTTGGGGGAAAAAGTTAAGTGGTCAGTGTTCTTATTAAGAACACAAATTCAGTTTTCTATTAAAGAAGAAACAAATGAATGAGAGCACATGCTGTCAATTTCAGTTCCTAGAAACAAAATTGGAGTCAGAAAACATCAGGATGGACACTCAGATGCCCAAGACAATTCCAGTCGGTGTATCTTCAAAAGCAGTTCTTCTTCATCTCTGGACTCATTGTAGGAATGGTTAAGGGGAAAAAAGCTTGCACCTCTGTGTTCAAAATATCAGCTACCATGAGTCTCATTTTGTAATGCTCGTTTGTCAGAAAAACACGCCAGCACTGATAAAAAAGGCATTGTTTAGCTTAGAGGAATACGACTCTAATGAATTGGATAATTTGGTACCAGCTCTCAACTGGATAAGTTGCTTAGTTCTCATTCCTAGCTGAATGGGCTATAAATATAGCTGTTCAAAATTATTTCCTGTTCCTTAAGCTTAGTTAGCAGTTCAAAAGGCTAAAAACTTACATTTGAAGATGGTAGGTTATGTAATGTTGCATTGCATGGTGTTCTGTTGGCTTGACAAGCACTATCCTTCTAGCATGATTTCTGCATATATCTGCAATGTATTAAAATTTGTCATGAAATGCATGTCCTCAGGCTGAGTCAGTCTGGTCAGCAAAAACTTTGCATGGGATAGACTTACTACTAAACCAGTTACTTTTGAGTAAGATCTTGGTAAAATGAGTTTTTAAACAGGAAACTTGTATTTACTTAGTAAAAACCAGCTTTGCCTCAAATCAAATTCCTGTGTTCGTCTCCCTGCTCCTCTCAGAGTTAACTATCAGTCAAAGAAAAGAATTTTGCAGCGCTGCTTAAACATTCCTTTGTGTATTTTTAAAACCTTCTCCCACCATCACACTGGCTGTGGCTTTTTAGGAAAAGAGAATTACGCTGTGTGGCCATTCCTTTCTGCAACCATGCCCCAACAGTTATTTTCTTGCCGACTAAGAAAGCAACATGTGTTTTTGTTTACTTCAATCATCTTGAATTTCCATAAACGCCAAAGCCATGGCGAGAAACCTCCACTGTGGTTGGATATGTGTACAGTCGCTGGATCCAGGCTGTAAATGCTTAGACAAAATTTGATGCTAGTATGAAGCTTAAAAACACAGATCTTGACTTTAACACTGTCCTTGTGTGAATATGTGGTAATGGCTAAGAATTTATGTGAAGAAACTATGATTTATTTTTTTATTTATTTTTTTTCTGCTGTTCAACCGTGATGGCAAACTAATCATTGAAATGTTGTTTCCATTTCCAGACCCTTCAGCCATGGGCTTCATTATATCTCCCTGGTCCCTCCTGCTCATGCCATCTGGCAACATCTCATTCACAGACGAGTATGTCACCCAGCAGGACTTAAGGGCCTTCACAGCACCAGAGGTCCTGAAGGGGAACTCCTTGACTTCTGTTTCTGACATAGAAAAGGTATAAACCATGATAATACACCACGTGGCGACAGCATCTGCCAAATTGTTTAGTCTACGTGTGTGTGTGCTCTAATCTTTTGTTGTTGCCCATATTTTTAAGTGAAATCTTGTGTTTAAACTAAACATTCATTTCGAACCATCACTTGGTGTCATCTAACCAGCCGGTGACTGTTGAGTACCCCTTGTTCTAAACATAGCCATGTTTACATTCGCTCTTTCTGACCAAGTCATGTCGGTTGTATCCTAACTAATGACATAGATGCATTTTCTCCCTTAAATGGAGATTTTTTTTTGTCAGACATGCTTAACTTTTCTGCCTTTTGGTGGTTTGTTGGCACAAAACCATTAGTTTAATAGCCTGACACTGGCTAGAGAAATATGTGTCAACACCTGTGTGCTCATCGGGGGGTTTCCTGCACAAAGGAATTTAATTATCTTTCCCAAAGATGTTTTAGCAGAATCCAAAAGAAAATCACCATGATTGTAAGAAAAATGTTTATAACTTGTTTTGTTTATCGGCTTCACGTACTCAAGCATGATGAATAATTGTTCATTAAATGGTTAGAAATGCTGTGAAAAAGCATCATTACTGTGAAAGGTTTACACATACTTTGTGGCTTTACTGGCAGACAGATCTTCCTTACGTGCATAGCTGTGTGTCGTGCTTTCTTTTTCTGTTTCTTTAAGATCCTGCCTACGTCATTTTGCTGATGCTAGTCATTGTTTTCCTTGGCATCCAAAGTTTCAAAAGACATGCAAATGACATGCTAAATGGAAAATGAACAAACAAGGCAGAGCTATTTTTGTTCTGTCTTTATTGTCTATCACGAGTTTTTGTCTTTGTTTTTTCAGATGTCTTGCGTTTTTAAAGTTTTGTACATTTTCTGCATTTAGTACATTTAGTCTGTTCTGCAACGTTTCGTGTTAAATGTTGGGTATAGATGATACTAATAGTCAGTGTGTATGGTTAGAGCATTTCTTCACTGGAAAAGCAGAGACAGCATGTAGAAGATTCAGATTTGAAGTTGTGAGCGATCACAGTACACCACACCCCCTCATTTTAACTCTGCCTCTCTGGTGAAGAGCAAAAACCTTGCATGACTGGATTCCCGTCTCTGGCACAGACCCACAGACCTCAACATGGTTTTTTGCTGAGTCAGTTTTCCAACCCTGGGCCTGTCTCCCCAGCTAAGTTATTTCAGTGTAGAGAATATAATCTGTTTCCTTCATTATCAGACTGCGGATAAACATACGTCATGTGCAAGTTTTCCTTTTCCTTTTTTGACATATAGAGGTCATATTGCGCTTTTAATCGACAGCGTCTAAGGTTACACGTTTTCTGAAAGTGTTAGTGTTTCTTTAAATTTGTACTCTGTGATGTGTTCCTAAAAGACCTTGAAGGCAATGTTGCATTCTTTGGCAGTCCCTGAATTATTCTTTCCTCTACCAAGCCCAACATTCAGGGGAAGTAATTTCTCTTCCACGCAACGAGCGGAGAGGAGTAAGGAGGGGAAAATGGAAAAATGTTTCTGGATTTAGGTTGAGAGCCCCTGTCCTGTTTTTTTCCTCCCCCGCCCCCCCTAAAATCTCTTAGCAGTTGTTGAGCCTTAGTCCATTTATCTTTGACTTGCTTTCAGGTTTTGTGCCTCATCTTTATACATATATTATTATTATTATTTACTGTTGCATGCATTTTGTCTTGAGTGAATGAAATATAATGTTATATATGATTCCTAAGTGGTGTTATTTTTCACAGATGCACATGTACTCTCTGGGGATGACCTTATTCTGGGGGGCGGACTATGAGATCCCCCATAGTCAGGTAAATCTTTAACACAGACGCTTCCTTCCACATGTGCAGAGCAAGGGTGTCAAACATATGGCCTGGGGGTCCAGAATGGCCCACCAAAGGCTCCAATCCGGCCACCTGGACAGCTTTGGATGTGGAATTCTGTGTACACTTTAACAAAGTCTTATAAACTAAAAGTATATATATTTTTTATATTCAGTGAAGTGAATATACATTAAAAAATCTCAGAGTTTGGATAGCAGCACATTTTAAAGTGTAGAAGTGATGCTTTAGTACATTGTTGCCTGTGTGAGACTGGACTAAAGATATGACATCAGGTGTTTAAATGGCACACTTGGCAAATACAGTAAGTGTTGAACGGGTTTTACTGGAAGAGACACACCTGTGTTTGTCAAGGTTTAATAGTATCTATCATGTTGAGCATTGTGGAATTACTTAAAATTCAGCTGTCAAACCTGCACAGGCATGCTGCCGAAATAGTGGAGAACAGTGGAATAGGAGAAAGTAGCGCATGTCCCTCTTAGGCATATTGTAGTACCAAATACTTCCACAGATACCTGTATATACATCGTCAATGAGGTTTCAGGCATATATGTCTTTTTCCAAACTGTGATCTTCACATCTAGATAAGAAATGGAAGAAAAGGTAAAGGCACTTTGGAATTTACAGAGATGGTTCGAAGACATGCTCATATCTCGACCAGAGTCAGTCAGGTGTAAAAGATAATCTGCACAGCGTGCTCACTATTGTGAGAAAATACCGCCCACAGTTTAGAGGCATCTCACACTCAAGTTTGCCATCTGCTCCGCTTCACTGAAAGGCTGAGGCTCCATCCACTCTCATCCATCCCTATCTCATCAGCCTTTCCTGTCACCCTTAAAGGTGTGGCTGTGTGCACTTAAAACACATAACTCTATGTCATTCTACTCAACTCTCCAGTAGAATAGGTAAAGATATACTTTGTTCATCCCGTATTTTGAAAAATCCCATGATATATGGTGGAAAAAACAAAATCAAAGCATTTTTTCTGTGGAATGGGTGGATTGCAACATTCAGCTCTGTTGAAAAACTCCCCTTTATTTCTAAGATAAGGTAAATGATGGAAATCAGTTGCTAGCTCACTGCCCACAGCCAAATGCTACAGTACCAAAAAATATGAAAAAATAAAAGATGATCGAGTGCATTTTGTACTGGTGATGGGCACTAAGAAAAGCTTCCAACATGCCTCCAGTCTTATCAGTACCTGTTATCACTGCTGGTATGTTTTTCTGACAGTCATGTATTGCAAAGCAAGGCAAAAATCACAATAGTACTGCTTTGGCATACCAGAGTCTAGTTCTTTTTCTTTTCTTTCTTTCTTTTCTTTTTTTTTTTCTTCTTTTTTTTTTTTTTTTTTAAACTACCCAGGAAATTGATAAAGAATCAGGGATACAAGCACAGTCAGTACTGGAGTTGGTATCCTTAAAATCTTATCAATTACCCAATTCTTAATCTAAAGTAGGAGAATTTTTCATCCAAGTGACCTAAAACTCAACACAGTACTTCTGTGATACCCCGGCAATACACCTGCATGATGTAAAATGATCAGACTTGTTGAAAACCATGAAGAATGAACAGAAATGCATGTAAAGAAGGCACCTTTGGATAACAGAAACTATTTTCATAATGTAATAACTGTTGGAGGTAGTATACGTGTTTTTACTTCTACAAACCACTGAATTGGGGAACATCACATCTCTCAGAAATCTGTTTTTTAGGGTCTTTTGTTTTGTTTTGTTTTTTTAAGCTTCCATCAGGGACTGGGTACTTTCTCATCATAAGACAAAGTTTAAGGTTTTGAGATATGTGCAGATGAAAGTGTACCTTGTTTGGTTAAACACAGGAATGCAGCACCAAAATTTCCCATTTTTAAAAACAGAGAAAATGAAGACTCTGAAAACAGAATTAACAGAAACTAAAGAATGACAACATTAGGTGGTGTCCTAGCCTTGCTTCAGTTCCTGTTTGTGAATGTGCATCTACTGTGGATCAAAACAGCTGCTTGTAATGAGCCCTCCCAACTGCATACTAGCTATAAAGTGTTCGGTCCAAAAGCAGCCAAACATTTCTCCGTTTAACAGACAGATGAATTCTGATATTATTTCATAAAATTTAATTTGATGTTATGTAGTGACTGTGACGCTAATTAAAATCTAGACCAACCGTTTGCCAGGATGCTTGAGAACAAGATGCTCTTTTCACTGTTTGTAGCTTAACTGTGTTATCCCCACCCCCACCCCTACCCCTATGCAGCCTATGGAGCTGGGAGAACACATAAACAGTTTACTCCTCAACATGTGTGATGACATTACATTGAGTCGAATGTCACTGCGCACAGTCCTGGACATCTCCAGCAAACACATCCGAAACTCCAGCTGTGACCCTCCTTTCAGTTATATCAGAAGACTCGTCAGGACAGTGCTGGGCAGCCTTTCTCAGGTATAAAATGTGATGATGTATATAAAATGAAATTCCAGCATTCCTGTCTAGGAGTCCATATTTGCAAAATTGTCAGGAAGCCTTTATTGGAAGAATGCTTCTTAGCTAAGTGTATGTTAAAGACCTATAACAAGCTCTTCCAAAAGCACACTAGGTTTGAATTATACAACAGGTAATGTGGTCATGCTGATAGAACATGTTTCAGGACGTCTTCCTTCTTTCACCCTCACTCTTTGTTTTTCATTTTCTGTCTTTTTCACAGCTGGACGGTCTGCTGACTGACAGAGAATCTCTTCCTGAGCGGAGCAAAGAGATTCGGGAGAGGCTGAGGGGCAAAGGGTTGCCCTCAGGTAAGATGAGCCGCACCTAAGTGACACACAGTAATGTTGCAGCGGTGTGCTCAAAATCATTAATTTCCACACTGAGTCGTATCTATTGGCTGCAGGGGGATAAAAGGCTGCCAACGAGATAAGGTTTTTATTTATTTTTAGTGTCGAACTCTGCAAATATTAGTCCGTTGCACTTAAATGTTTTGTTTACCTACATTCTGTGTAATCTTCATATGAGGGTCACAAGTTCAGCCTCTCTTTAAAACAAATCACCAGATCTTAGATAAGCAGGCTTTGTTTAGAACATTTGAGAACACTTTGAAATTCAATTTGTCAAGCGAGTCCAGAGACGAACCAAAACATGTGTCCACTGATAGATACAGAGAATAACATTGTGACATGGAAGATTAAATAATAATCTGGTATATGTTAGATGAATAGTGAATTGCCATTGTGTTGAAGATTATATTGACAGTGGCCAAGTCTTCATCTCTGAAACAGCCAACTATGCAGGGTGCTTGTTGTTGTCGGTATAAAGTTATTCATGGAAAGAAAAACAATCAAATTGCGAAAGGGTGTTAGGGGTTCTCACAACTTACTGAACTGCTTCTGTGGTGCCAGAAACCATGGGTCACCTTCAGAGGTTCATAAGTCGGTTAAAATGTTTGGCAAAACACGAAAGAACAGCAGCTCATGGGGTCATCGTAATATGTTGGCCGGGTGGTTTTACTCACTCCTAATCTTTAAGCTGTGAGGGTTTAACAGTTTATGCTGGTTGCCCACATGTTTATTAAAAATATATTTTAATGAAGAAAGAATGAGATGTAAATTGCTCCCCTTGTTTTCTAACCATTTATCAGTGACATACTCACTCTTTGAGTCTGTGGGAAAGAAGTGAAAGTAGTCAGAGAGAGGAACAGCAAGTTACAACCTCGAATCGGATTTAATTCAGGAAAATATGAACAAATCTTCCCAGTGGTTTCTGAGAGAACTCAGGCATTTTTCCAGGCCATGAAGAGGAGAGCAGAGCACAAACATGGCTTCCATCCCGATTATGTAAGCACGGCATGGCATTGATTACAGATGCATATTTTGGAGTCACCAGTGTAGCTGCTGGTCTCCTGTTTGTATCAGTGCTTTGTTTCCCTGGTTGATCCCCAGCCAGCCCTAGGGAAAGTACATGCAAAGAGTATTACTCAGTTCTTAAGCATCTTTCCTCTGAAAGGACCAGCTCTCTCTCTCTGTCACCCTTAACCCAGTGGCTCCAAGTTCTCATTGCTGCTTAGGGAATTCAGATATTGTCTTTTTTCCTTTTACACATGCTGTGCATGTTATCATTGTGATCGACTGGCAGCGTGTCCGGGAGTGTAACTCACCTCTTTGACAAATCAAAGACATGCAGCATAAATTTTGGATTTTTTTTTTTTTTTATTCCAGTTTTACTCAGTCAAGTTTTTTCAAGTTTCCTCCTGAGTTCCTGGAAGACTGAAATCTGGCTATCTTTAATGCATTTCCAAACATATGCTTTCTAGATTAAAACCAACCCACATGCAGGATTTTTTTTTTTTTTTTACAGGCCTCAACATCTGCCCGATTACCCTCTTGTTTCTGTATTTCTTCCCTTTGTTTTGTTCCTGCATACTTCACTGGTTTATTTCTCTCTAAAAAACAGACTTTACTAGTAGTGTTTATATGCCTGGAAAGGCAAACTTTAAATGTATGGATGGTGAAAGCAAAAGTTCTTATTCAAGGAAAGGCAGTGCTAGATTGTAAGATGCTTATGGCAGAAATTGTTAGTTATTGGGCCACAATTTGGTTTCCTTTTAAAACAATGGAAAAATAGTTTCTCAACAAACTGAGGAACTGTAGTAATATTAGCTTTTTATTCCTTGGGCTGCTGTTGTTTGTTTTACATGCAAAAGTGTAACAGTCATATACTATTGGACACAAAGAAGCTATTTTAACACTTGTCAGCCTCTGTATCTGCTTGGTGTTTAAAATTTTGGTTCTCCCCTGCTCTTAGGGAGGAGTGCTGCCCCTCGGGTTCTGGAGCGCTACAGAGCGAAGACTCAGGAACAAACCTCTCTAAACCGAGGCCTTAGTCGTTCCATGGGCTCACTGCCAATCCAGGATCTTTTGAAGGGGGATGACGGGGCAGCCTTACAGTATTCCCTGTCTGATTATCACACCAATTCTGACTCACCCAGTGAACTCTACCCAAAGCCCCCCTCGCTCCATTCCCAGCGCTCTTATCCCTATCTGCACCCCTTTCACCCCCAGCAAAAAGGCCGGCCTGTGGAACTGGACCGTAGATCTCTGCCTTTCCACAGTGGGGAACTGAAGCTAAGTCAGCCCAGGAAGACCTGGGCTTCCTCTGTGGACTTGGCTTGCATTGACCCAGAGGCTCTTCGCTTTGGGGCTTTGGAGGATGCAAGAAGAGGCAGTAGTGCCTTAAGTACACACTCCAGTGGCAGGCGCAAATCACCTTTGCAAGCTTTAAGAGAAAGGGATTCTCAATACCTTGAGTTTGGTGGGCTGAACAGTCGGAAGCCTCATCACCACTCAGCCTTGTCTGTAGGCTCGGGCATCACCGGTGCCTATGACAAGATCAAGGAAAAACAGAGGAAACTTCAGGCGCTAAGACAAGCAGTGGATGGTGAGTATGCTGAAACTAGGGGTTTAATTTAATAGAGAATTTGTACAAATGAATGTTTTCAGGGTTAAGTTTAAAGTGATTTTTTTTGTGTGTTTGTTAAATTCCTTGACAAATTTTCAAAACAAAATATGAACCAGAATCATGTAATTCAAAGTGGTATCACGTTGTGGTTGTGACTCCTACTGTGGACAACGTGTTGTGAATGATTTTCACTTTTAGGAAAAAAACCCATCATGGCAGTTTTGGCCTTTTCTTGGAAGCTGGCGCTGATTAAATATAAACAGAATGACTAACAAGCTGTTGTTTTCATTCCATGGGATGTTTTTTCGATGTAAGCCTTTCCTTATTTCAACACATCACAAACAACAAGCACCTGGTTGCTTTTGGTCATGTGTGGTTAGGAGTCCTTTGTCGGAGCATACAACATGTGGCCTATAGTGTGTAAAAATGTAAGATTGCTGTTATGTGTGTGGTTGGCCACAACAAATTTCTTGGGTTTAGTCTGCAACTGTGGCAAGGAAGGAAGTCTTAAATAAAACAGACCAGTTCAGGGTCACTTGATGTAAGTGAAGTGTCAGACTCTGTAGTGCATGGATTTATCAGGCACAGCATGGAGTCATCAGCTGACCTGATCTGAAAGACAAAAAAAAGTGAAAGCAACGGGATCAAGTGAGCAACCAGACAGTTGGACTAGTTACAAGTTGCGTATCCATCTGTAGTAACTACCACGTAAGTGTTGTGAAGTATGGGGAACCGGGTGCTGGCTTGGTGGTGGCTGGGCAGCAAGGTTTAGACAGAATGACTCATTGCTACAGTGACCAGTAATTATAGGTTGGCTTAATTCTAGCCTGCTGCTGACTGTCAGAGATGTTATATACAAAATCCCTTTTTTTTTAAAAATATTATTATTATGGCTATAAACATGCATATAAAGGATAGATGCAAACTAGTTACATACTTTCAGTGTGTACAGACTGAAAGAAAAATAGTCTTAAAATAATAGCACAATGCTTAAATCAAGGACATCAAACAGAACTGTTTAACACGTCAGTCATGTGTTATAAGAGCTTTAAGTTTCCTGTTGGAGATTATGAAATTCTTAGTAAAGTAAGTTTATGCAGTGAGTCACATGTCTCTTGGCCAGCTGAGAGCCGTTTAAGGCGCATGAGGCTTGAACGATTTCATACAATAAACCACTGTCTTCTACCTCTTGCTCTCTTGCTGTTCTTGCAACATCCCCACTCTGTGCTCCTTCCAGCCTTCAGCCTCCCTGCTTTTCTCGCAGCTATTTTTGATGCTGACTGAACCACCAACCAAGCATTCTTTTCCTCGACTGTGGCTTTTCATCCCCCAGCAAGTACCTTCTTGCCTTCTTTTCTTTCACTCCCCTTTGCTTTGTATCGATTGTAATTTAGAGGATTTGAGGGTTTGGGTTTTTTTCTTCATCTCATGAAAGTGCAAGACTTTGTCACTTCACACCTTATGGGTAGCATGAGCAACACCTTCATATAACTGCTAAGATGACACAAAAACAAGGTCCAGATTTAAAGAGTCACTAAAAAAAGTCCAGCAGATATTTCCAATTTAAGATCCACAAACTGAAAGAAACTTAAACTAAAGCTTTGGGATGACTGCCACACGCTGCAGTCATCCCAACATTGTGGTAAATATTTAAAAAATTGAGATTTTTAGCAAGGAATTGTGGGGAAAAGATGGCATTACTGTTGTGTTTGTGATTGCTTGTAAATGTGCAGAGAAGACTGAGTGGGTTGAACTATTCATTAATATTAAATGATGGATATTACAAAGCATCCTGGAGAGAAGCTTTGTTTACTGCCATCAGAAGTGACTGAGGGTGTCTGCGAAGGGTGAGCCAACTGTTCTTTGGCTACACCATGAATGGGGCCTAATTGAGTACAAACCATTTGGAGGGGGCCTTGTTGGATGTGTTTCTTGGCAGAGACCTCTTTTCCTTTTCTTTTTTTTCTCTCTCTCACTTCTTTCTGTTCTTTTCTGCAGGAAAGTGATGGCACAGCAGTGGTCAGTGGTCTCAGGTTTTACAGGGTTAAACAGCCCTTGACTGCCCTTCTGTGTGTGCGTGCATTTACAAGTCTTGTCTAAATGTATTGTAACGCTCACGTTTGTGTGCTTGTGTGCATGCCTTTGTGTGCATGGGCATGTCTCTACCTGGGCTCTTCCGTCTCAAACAGTTCCAAGAAAACCCCCAACCCCCACACACCATTTTTGGTGTCAGTCTTAAATAAGTCAAAGCTTTCCTTGTCGAACTGGAGGCTGTAATAGGAGTCATGCGTAGCAGATGAGGGAATTCCTAACATTATTGGACTTTTCCGGCACTTGGCAGCAGATTATGTGGGTTTCTGCCGGGGTGGGTCCATGTTGGACAGCAGTACAGAACGCTGCTGCTCCAGAGGAAGGGGAGGTGTGTCTGTAAATCACAGCCTTTTGAAATTGTCTTAATTATTCTATTTGAGTCAGCAGGAGATGAGATTACTGAGTGTTTGTTTTTTTGTGAAAAGCTGTTGACTGTTTGTTATTTCTAAACCATTTAAGCTACCTAACTTATTTCCTCTTCACATTATGAATAATGTCCAATGTCCCTTGACCTCCAGGCACTAAATAACCTCAGAGCACAGTCAGAGTAGGGTTTTTTTCTCAGTGTAAAATACTTAAAGACTGAAGGACTGTAGACACTTGTAGTACATGCAGAGGTGTCACCTACATAAAGTCAGATCATGGAGATAAACATGTATGTGAGGACAAATGAAAGATGAAGTGCAGCCTGGAGAAAGCTTGGTGGTGAATGCATGCTTTGATAATTCTTTCCTAGAATTGATGCTCTTTGCCTTAAAGTATGTAGAAACTGTTATGTAGAGACAGCTTTTCCAGCAAGTTTGTGGGGAGTGCTCTCTCTCACGCAAAGTATTTCCAGAAAACAAAACATATGAACAACAGAAGTACTCATCTTTTTTTCTGTCATTACAATCTTTAAGAAAAAGAAGGATTTTTATTGCATTCTTTATTTACCTTTACCTTAATGGTTTCCTTTATATTTTCCTGTGAATAAAGCTGGTATAATTGGTGGCACTGAGAATGAGCTTTGCACTACATCTTTTTTGAACTCGGCATTTCTCTAACCCTTCTGTTCCCTTGCTTACTTTTAAACATTTACATTATGAGGAAAATCTCACTCTCCACTCAGCTGTTATCCTCTCTGTTACTTTTTGAAATGACCTAAAAGCACTGCCTGACACACTGAAAACGTTGGTCCTGGGGATTATTTGTTTTTTTGGGGGGGTTTTGGGGTGATTTTTTTTTTCTTGTCTTTGTTACAACTAACTCATTTAGTGCTGTTTCCATGACCAAAAAGAGTGTGTGGCACATGAATCATCTTAAATCTGTATCCAGATTCAGGTTGACACATTCATAAAAATATATTTATGTTTTGCGTGGGTCAGCACAGCGTGGTAATCTCACAGCTCGGCTCAGACTTTTCTGCATGGGTTTTTCCAGGTGCTTCGGTTGCTTCCATAGTCCAAAGACAATTGGGTTAGATGAGGAGGAAACTCGTAAGTGTGGTTGCCGGGATTGACCAACGACCTGTCAAAATGGGTGCTCCGCCCTGGATGAAATTTATCTGGGATAGGCTCCAAGCTTTTCTGTTATTTTTAGCACCTCCAGGACCTCACTAGACTTAGGGAGTCGGAGTGTGGGGTTGGTTTTTTTTGTTTTGTTTTTTTTAAACAGTGGGGTTATAATTCTTTTTTTTTTTCCTTGACAAGGTTGATAAAACTGAAATAACCTTCAGTTTCATTCTGACTTATAGCAAAACATCGTAGTTGAGTAATGGGAGCTAGATAGTAGAAGTAGATTCCTTTAAAATCAAATGCTTTATTGCTTTTTATCATGTTTCCTCCTTTCTGTGAAGCTCAGTAAAGTGTTGTTAAGTAATCCATATTGATAAATATGTTTTTTATTAGCTGTTGTAAGCTCCTCTTCTTAGAAAAAACTTTTTCATGATGATAATTTTTCTCTGCATTGTATTCTTCACCTCAGCGTTTCTAAAACTCACTTAACTATAAAGGCAGGTGACTGCACGTATGTATGTCTCAGTGAGGGCTTTGAAGCAGAAATGTAAGTCATTGTGACTGCATGGGTAATTTGCTGTAAATTACACAAGACTGCTCCTCTGTGCACCTTTTTGTGTTAAAGGAAATGATGAGTCACCGTCCACTGGAAGATGGAAAACTATTTTGGGTGATAGTCCAACCAGTCCTCCTTCCTCTAAGTAACATTATAGTGGCTGTCGGGCCACAATGCTTTTTTGCTTAACATGTTTACGTAAGACAGAGATCAGTACAAGGTGAACTTTGTTGTTTTGTGAAACTGTAAAATAAAATGCCTTAGCAGTGACTTGGGAATCCCATTCATTCAAGCTATGTAGTTGGTACTGAGGAGCAGGATTTTCAAGTTCTGTGTACAATGCAAAGAGCACATGATACATTAGGGTAGGTTTCAGATTGACTCATATTGTTTGTTTGTTTTTTCTCAGTTACCACAGATTTTTAGGTTATTATTGAGTTAATTGGGCTTTGCTTTGAGAAAAGTTTAACTGTGGAGAACTGGTCTGTGCTTGCTGTGGTGCTGTGGTTCACCCAGTCTAGCAAGGCAAAAGTTTACGCCTTAAATTAAAAAAAAAAAAAAAAAAAGCATTCTAACCTGACTGGAGGCATGCCTGCATACACTTGCTAAATCTGCTTTTCCTTGTAGGTACATATGCCTTTCATTAGAAGTGTTTACCCACAGCATGACTAAATCCTGCTTTGTGTGTGTTATTTTACAGGCTTAGTGTCACCGTTTGGTTTCAGTAGATTGTGGAGTAAATGAAAACATGCGCCCATCAATTCATATGTTGTCCTAGCCCCATAAAGTCTCATACAACTTATTGTAAACCTCTGTTTTATGTAACACTGACAAATACACGGCTTCACCTTAACACCTTAATTTGTATTAAGTGCATGAAGTTATCCCTTTTGTTGTTATTATTGTTATTACTATAGTACTGTGTGGTTTGTATAATACATAATTTTCAAATGAATTTCTCTGTTGCCAGACCCAGTCCACACCCACCACAGGTACCACAGTGATTACAGTTCATCCAGTGAAAGCCCCTCACTCGCCTCCTCTGATCCAGATTACAGGCAAGGTAAAAGACGCCACTGACAAATCCTTTACTGCTATTACGCTTTTAATGGCGATCCCACCCACACATAGCATACTATGAAATGTAACTAACAGGTGATAGGTGCCGCACACATGTAACTCATCTTGGCTATGTGCATGCAAGAGAATAAATCAGTCACTTAATAATAACATGAGAGAGCCATACTGAGCTGTGGCTGTTCTGCTAATACTCAGTTTCCGCAGTGGCTTACAGTGACTTCATAGTGCACTTTTTAGGCTTAAAGCGAAGTGCCGCTGCTTTTGCTTGATTTAGAAGCACAGCAGCAGACCTGGCAGTTTCCCATGTTGAGGTAACTTCCAATCAACTGCTGTTATTTGATTGCCTGATGCCGCTAAACAAATTGCATGTTGTCTTTCACTATGTAAGATTGCGCAAGGTAAGAATTCTTTTCCACTGTCAGTGAAAAATGAAATGATGGACCTAAGTATTCATGTTAATTGATGTGCATTTTCCTTTGTTTTTGTTTATTGTACTGACATTCTGCTGTCTTTTCTAGCTAAGAAACCTGGTGAAATTGGCAGGTATGGCTCCCAGCTGGCACTTCTAACCGAACATGACGCGTTGTCACTGTCAAGCCACAATGCAAACAGACACAGGTAATGCCCAGTCTCTCCCACCCCCCACCTCACAAAACTCCTGGTGATTGTGGAAGCTATCCTGTTTGGTACTCTAAGCCACAAACATACAGCTGGTGTGGCTCAGCAGGGTCAGCTCCATGCTTCACTAGTGAGGTCATCTAATGTGACATCCACATTCAACATTCTCTGTCTCTCTCTAATCTCTGGCATTATAGATCAGAACTGCCTGCTGTTGTTCAGCCTGCTCAACAATTTGTCCCACAGCAGAGCCCCTTTTTCTTCCCTTTTTCCCCAGAATGCTAAAGCGAAAACATCAGCTGTACACAAAAAGCCATTTTGCTGCTAGCTTTAAACTTGTCCATTACATAAAAAATGAAACAAAGCTTGCAAATAGAAGACGTATCTTCAGATAAACCCCACCACACACTCACACAGAGAGAATAGCTTCCTTTCTGCTTATAGACAGCATCAGACTCTTCTGACGCCCATCCTCTTCTCTTCTTTTCCCTGCAGGCAAAATGAGGGGGGAGCTGATGACACTCTGGTTGGAGCAGAGTTGCTGCTGCAGAGGCAGGAGGAGGAAGTGCAGCGGCTTCAGGCCCACATGGCCCACAGGCTGTCCAGGGCCAACCTCTACCCCACAGATGACCCCTTGGCCCTTCAAGAGTCTCTCTATACCTCTTCTGTACCTCCACGCAAACTCAAGGTTTGCACATGTAGCAGTATTATTTTCTTTACAAAAACATTCTTATTTAAATAGAACGGCTCCTTAATCATTATGGAGCACACTAACTCTAGAACAGCATCCAAGTTCTGAGCATTTGTGGCCTTGAAGCGTGTTTGCATTGCAATATTTGATGATGGATGTATAATTTTGACTCACATGAGCTCACTGGCAGCAAACTTGTTGATGCTCTAAAGATGAACTGCTGACTGGAGTACATAATTCATTTCAGCCTCCTTATAGTAATTAAAAGTATGTAGGATTGTGGGACGTGTGGATTTTTTTTCTCCCTTTTTTCCCTTATGGGATGGTCTAATTTGGCAGTATTTACCCAATACCAAATAGTAGTTACCATGCTTATCAACACAATTGGTAAGCATGGTAACAATTGTGTTACTGTTCCCAGTATACCCCAAATACTATAGAATATTATATTGCCAATAAATTAAGCACCCTTGCTAAGACTAGACTTTTTAGTTAGTTTGTGGTTGATTATAATTGGTGGAATTTAGGATGTAAAGGTTTCCAGTTGGAAAAACAGCATATGAGTTAAGGAAGAGGAGTCCTGCTCTTCTGACTCATGTGAGATTCAATTATAGCAAAAACACAAAACAAAAAAATCAACAAGGAAATGTGTACAACACTATAAAGCATCATATGAATACAAAGTGTTTTTCGCAATTGGTCACTTTATGAGTTATACCTTTTTTAGAACCTGGTTGTTCCCGTTCTGCTTTCAGAGTATCTTAATTCTTTGTGTCACAGATTCAACAAGGTGCTGGAAACATTATTCAGAGATTTTGGTGGATATTAACATGATGGCATCAGAGAGTTGCTTCAGATTGGTCAGCTGCACATCCATGATGCCTATCTCTCATTCCACCACATCCCAAAGGGGCTCCATTAGGATTGTGATCTGGTCACTGTGGAGGCCATTTGAGTACAGTGAGCTCATTGTCATGTTCAGGAAACCAGTTTGAGATGATCTGAGCTTTGTGGCATGCTATCCTGCTGGAAGTAACCGTCACAAGATGGGCATACTGTGGTCATAAAGGGATAAACGTAATTAGCAGCAATACTCAAGGTGGTTATGTTGTTTGGTACTAAGAGGCCCAAGGTTTTCCAGAAAAAATATCTCCCACATTATTACAACATTACCAGCTGCCTTGATACAAGGTGGGATGGATGCATCCTTTCATGTTGTTAAGGCCAAATTCTGACCCTTCTATCTGAGTCTCTCAGAAGAAATCAAGAATCACTGAACCAGGCAATGTTTTCCAAACTTCTGTTGTGCAATTTTAGTGAGCCTGTGTGAATTTTGGCCTTGGGAATATTTCCTGTTCTGAAATATTCAGTCCAGCACATCTGGCACCAACAACCGTGCCACATTCAGAGTGACATGAATCCCCCTTTCTTTCCCCATTCTGATTTTCAGCTTGAACTTAAGCAGGTCGTTTACACCATGTCTCCATGCCTAAATGCACTGGGTTGTTGCCAAATTACTGGCTGATTAGATATTTGCATTAACAAGCAACTGAGTAGGTATACCTAATAAAGTGGCAGCTTAGTGTGAAGTATTTGTGTTATGCATATTTTATGTCATGGGTGAGAGGGCAGTTGTAATTTTCAAAAGACCCTTTAGTGTGCTGGTAAAATAAAACTTAAGTCTAACAGTGACTTTTTTATTATGTGGTAGAACTTTCATGGACCCGAGTTTGTGAAGATGGCCAGCGAGCCCTGCGTGCCCTTATCTGTTCCCTCGTCAATAATGGTGAGAATGTAAAATTATGCCACCTTGAAGCCAAAGAATTCATATTTTTATCTCTGTTTGTAAACCATTACTCCATGCTTTGTATTCCTTAACTCAAGAAACGTGGGAAGGTGGAAGAAGTGCAGCGGAAGGTGGGTGTGGTGCTGCTCAATGGCCAAAAGCTGGAGCTGAGCTGTGACATCAAGGCAGTGTGTAAAGACGTTTTTGACATGGTGGTTGCTCACACTGGACTTGTGGAGCATCATCTCTTCGGCCTCGCATACCTCAAAGGTATTGTGTGTTTGTGGTTTGAGGTGTGTGTAAGAGAATGGATGTGCATTTTCTTGTGTTATTTTGGGATTTTGGTAAGTGTTTCACAGTTGTTCTTTGTTTGTTTGGTCTTTAGTAGTTGCCCCCAGTGGTCTTCATTCTCACATAAGAAAAAAGCATTTTAAAAGTTCTTTAAAAATAACTCAAATTGTATTCAAAATAAATGTTTCCATTTTTGAAGTGGAAAGTTAAAAAGTGTATAAATGCACATAAAAAATATCGGTTTGGTTGGTTTTAGTTGTTCATTTTGATCAATTTCCTGTAAAGATGCAAAACTTAAGCCAGCCTAACTTGACTTTCTAACCCTTTCATCCTGAAAATCACACACAGAAAATGAGTTTTTCTTCGTTGATCTTGATGCCAAATTATCCAAAGTGGCCCCAGAGGGATGGAAGGAGGAGTCCAAGAAAAGGAGATCTGACATGCTTTTTAACCTTTTTTTCCGCATCAAATTCTTCCTTGAAGATATCAACTTAATACAGTAAGTGCACATTTTGCACACAATTAGCTGGAAAACCTAAATGCCAAATGTGTGCTGTCGTTACACAAAAAAATAACACAGTGTGTTCATGTTGGCATATTAACCACTTAAAGTGATTTTCTGTGGATTATAGGCACGCAATGACCAAACATCAGTACTACCTACAGCTGAGGAAGGACATCTTGGAGGAAAGAGTGCGCTGCGGAACAGAAGATGCCATGCTGCTGGCTTCTCTGGCATTGCAGGCTGAATTTGGTGACTATCAGCCTGAGGTACCCACTCTGCTGTTTATCTATTTGTTATCAGTCAACTAAAAGTGTCTTTTCTCTTATGACTTAAAAAAAATTGTATTTCGTTTGACTCTTGTATATATAAAACAATAAAAGTATCTTAAAAATAATCTCATTAATCCTGATCCTGCAGCTCCATGGGAAGACTTATTTCAGAATGGAGCACTATCTCCCAATGTCTGTCTTGGACAAAGTGGGCCAGGCCACCATCAGGGAGGATCTGCCAAAGCTTCACAGCAACTACTACGGAGCAACAGAATCTGAGGCGGAGTTTGAGTTCCTTAAGGTTGGCAATAATAAAGTAGACTGCATTTAAATTCAGTTTTCATATCGATATCAAAAATATATTCAGTTATGGCTGAAGTTATTTTTTTCAGTAATAAATTGCAACTCAAGGTTTTTATTTTGTGATGTAAATGATTATTTTATACCAAAGAGTTTACTTTGGCAGAAGGACTGACATGCAGTGTATGTTTGACCAAAAATAAGTACTGTAACAAGAGCAAAATGTCTGTTTAAATTTCATTTTGTTGTATTTTTTGTCTCATTGGAGACTACAAAAACAGATGTTTGCTTCCTCATCGACCTTAATTAAAAAAAAAAAAAACTAACCCCTGGTTCTCATTTGGAGAGTTACCGTTTTCTATGTTAATTTGATTATTATTTGAGTATCTTAGTACCATCTCTCTTGTCTTTAAAGATGAGCCAGAAGCTGACAGAATATGGAGTCCACTTCCATCGAGTGCTTCCTGAGAAGAGATCTCAGACAGGGATCATGCTGGGTGTTTACTCCAAGGGGGTGCTCATTTTTGAAGTCCTTAATGGAAATCGTACCCCAGTGCTAAGGTTCCCCTGGAGGGAGACAAAGAAGATTTCCTTTGCAGTATGCGCTTGTCTCTTATTATTCGACATAAACCTGTACTACAGTATACCAATATTTGTTTTCCACTATAGTGTAATCCAATTGATGGCCATTTTCACTTTGTTTATTATTATAATTTTTTTTTCTTTTTTGTCTGTAATCCTCCAGAAAAAGAAGATTTGCCTTCAGAACACATCAGATGGCATTAAGCACCTGTTTCAGACAGACAGCAACAAGACATGTCAGTATTTGCTACAGCTGTGTTCGGATCAGCATAAGTTCCACCTGCAGATGAAGGCTCGCCAAAACAACCAGGAGCAGCAAGACCTAGGTAAGCAAGAAGAGCACCTCATGTTTAGAAAGATGTAAATATATAGCCAGCTAAGCGCTGCTTGTTTTTTAATAGAGATGAGGGTTAACTTGATACATCTGTCACAGGCAACACTAATTGGAATAAATCAACGAATTAGCTCTTTGGAATTACCCGCCTCATGTTAATAAGCACTAATGATTATTATTACTATAGAATGACAGACTTTTATGTCTTTCATGTTCCCGCTCACCAGAAAACAGTTTGCAGTACTCCCTCGACTCTCGGAGTGGAGATGCTGTTGGTATGACGGCGAGTTCGGGCAGCCTGGCTCCAAGTTTATCGACACGCTCCAACCCAGACCAACTGAAGAGAATCTCATACTCAGAGGCAGCCCTCAATAAGGCACTGTCTGGCTCAGTATTAGTCCAAGATGAGCTTCACTTTCCAGGGTTCAATCCAGCGGCCTCCACGGTCCTTTCCAATCCCCGAGCAATGAGTCGTTCCCACCACAACCTCGGGCAAATGCCAGAGTCTCCGGAGGACAGACTGGCAGAGTTGTATCGTGGTCAGTCGCACAGCGGACTTAGTCAGCCACAAGCCAACCAACTGGCCTCTCACTTCCAGCAACATCAGCGAGCCAGCTCAGACACAGACTCCATCCTACACCAACAGGACAAGTGAGTTGAGAAAAGCAAAGCATGTCAAAAGCAAGACCCGGATTATTTCCCATATGCTTAATGAAACGTAATGAAAAGAAATTATGAGCAAATGCTGAATTTAACTTTATGATAAGAAATAAGAATAAATAAGAAAACTATGTGTTTCTTATCTTTTTATTGGTCCTTCAATGCCTTTTTCCCGCAGTATGGGGTCCTGCGCATGTGTTTAGGTTTCACTGTCAGTCTCTTCAGGGCAGACTAAAGTTACTGAGGATCTGTTGCTGAGACTACTCTGCACTACAGAGACATATAAAACTCTACCTCCAGCCTGTAATTGACCCTCTGGGGGTCTGTGTGTGGGTGTACATGCGCCTTAGTGTGTGTTTGTGTCATTGTGCCTTTTTTAGTAAGCAACAAGTCTGTTTTGTGTCAGCTGCTCCCCCTTGTGTCAGCTTCACAGATGACCTGTGATTTTTAGCTTAGAAATTTCAGAGGCCTAATGTTATTAAGAGAGTGTCTTCAGCGTTGTAGAAGACACCTCATTTTTCTCATCTGTGTTTTGCTTTCTCAGATCATTTGGCATACCATCCCTCAGCAGCGCAGCTTGGAGCACCAGCATGTCCAAAAAAGAATCTGACTCTTCTTCCATAGAGGATACTGGCCAAGCATATGTAGTAGGTAAGAATGCTGACCTGTGAAGAGCGGTGCACAGCATCAGAGGTGTAGAGGTCATACCTGAAATACTGAAAGAATGCTCTTATTAATGGGTTGCATTCTTTCACAGGTGTTAGCATGCACAATTCCTCTGGACCACCTTCAACCCCAGCATCTGTGAATGGTACGTAAGGAAACGTGATTCTTGTTCCCACAGATACCAATTATTACTCATTTTTAGCATTCTGTCTCTACAACTCTAGTCTGTTCAACAATATCTCTCTGAGATTTAGCAAACTATGAATATATACACAAAAAAAAGTCCAGTCTCTTTTCTCTCAGTGCTCGATGCCTGTGGACCTTGGCTTTGGCCCCGCTCCCACCATTTAATAGCTTAATTCTTGGCACTGAACGAAACTTTCATCCCAGCTTAGCCAAGCTTTTCAGGCTTGTTATTCAGTTCTACTAAAGAGGGAGCCCTTCAGCTACACTGTATGTCCTCTTGAACTGATTAGTAGTTACAGTGTAGTGCTTTCAGAGTGGCCTGTGCATTTCTTCCCTGCTTACCAAACTCACAAAAGGATGTAACTGTGTCACAAAAGATGTCATGTATTTAATGTTTTTTGTTTGGACAGATTCCCTAAAGAAAAAGGTCAATGCGTTACCATCTCCAGAGAGAGAGATCACAACTGTAAACTTGAAGAAAGATGTGAAATACGGACTAGGTAAAAGTGAATGAATATATTCATAAAATTCGTTTTATTTTACACAGTCTCTGCTGTTTTGACAACTGCTTTAAACTGCTTGAAATGCTGGGGGAACCCTGGCCATGCTGTATACTTGACAGATTTCTGAGTTAAAGAAGTGAATAACTCCCCCTTAGGCAAGCTGTTGCTTTTCTATTTTAAGGACTTGGATAACCAGTAATTTTGCTGTGTGCAAATGTTTCAGCTGAATAAACAAAAATGGTGTTTGCCAGAGGCTGCCTCTACATTTGCATGCAACTGTTTATAGTTTTGGGTTCATACATTTGCGCGTGTGTGTTTGTCCTGTAGGGTTTCAAGTTGTAGGAGGAGAGAACTCTGGCCGTGCAGACCTTGGCACCATCATTAGCTCCATCACTCCCGGTGGTCCCGCTGATATCAATGGCTGCCTCAAACCCGGTATGCTACTTTTTTGTTGCCACTTTCTACCTTCCGTATTCTGATGATAGTGTTCTTGTTGTCTGCTTGTGCTGATGGTTAGCTCTTAAGTTTGTTTCGTTCTTGCTGTGAATATGAAGAGTTGTTGTCTGTGTGAGCAACGGTGGTCTTGTTGATTCAGGTGACCGGCTGATCTCTGTAAATGAGAAAAGCCTAGAAGGACTTTCTCACACGACCGTGGTTGATATACTTCAGAATTCTCCTGATGACGTTACTCTCGTCGTATCACAGCCCAAAGAGAGGCTCTACAAAGGTAAAATCAGGGTTACAAGTATAATTTTTGTTTTCATGTGCACCTTGTCAGGATTGATCCTGACTTTTACCCAAAACTTTTTTTGTTCCGACAGAATCTCCTGGAGGATATTCACCCTACCAGCATAGGTCTTCATTTAAGTCCCTTAACTCTGCTCAGAAACAAGAACTAGACTTTGATACCTCCTCAGAAGAGCATGCAGGAACAAGAAGCCCCAGCCCTCCACAGCAAAGTGCTGGCATACAGTCATCTAACTCATCACCAGCTCAACAGCACACTTCCCTCAGTTCTCAAGACTCTAAGACGAGCATTATGGCTAAAACCAGCCAAGCCCCTGGTGGAGTTCAGCAGTACCTAGAAAGGAGTGCTGCCAAAGCTGCACCCACTGCCCAACATCCAAATGTAGGTCCTGATCCTACACCACCAGCTCTACCTCCCAAAACTAGAAAATCTAAAGTGCTGGAAGCTCCCAAAGTCTCTGAGCATTCTGACCGGGGAGATTCAGACATGGACGAGGAAACTTATTCAAGTAGTCAAGAGAAACAAAAGGTCAAAAAGGTTTGTTTATTTTTTAAATGGACTCATTTCAATGGATTCCCTACTTTTATACATTGCCCTAGGCTCTCAATTAGGAGCTCTGTTAAGTATAATACACAGAATTGTGTCTTCTAGTAGAAATTTGCTTATGTTAATGGAACAGAATATGATTGTTTGTTTTCTATACACAAGCATTATATATAACCTGATGCTTGGCACAACTAACTGCCTGTTCTTTATAACATTTGCCTGTCATTGCATTTACACTGTCAATGAAAGGCTGTTTGCAACTGTATGCTGCATGATATTCCTTGTGTGTGTTTTTTTTCACTGGATCGGCTTGTTTAGTCAGTCTACTCACTCACCTTGATTTCTTTCTGCATGTTCAGGCTTGTGATAATTCACTGTAATGCCCTATTCTCTGTTTGCAGGAAAACATCATGGAAAATTTAAATGGTAATGCCTCAGGGGTCAATAGTCTCCATCCAGGAGAACTATATGACATTGAGCTGTCCAAAAAAGACAGCAGCCTGGGCTTAAGTGTCACGGTACTGTTCGGCAAGGTTTTCACCCTTTTCTTTGTTTTGCACCTTTTTTTTCCCCCCCGACTCATCCAGTTCACATGTTGTTTGGTTTGGTTTCATTTCTTATTGCCGTGTGTTGGACGTTCTTGTGGTAATACTAACCCTCATGCATGTGAACTTTATTTTTTTAATCAAGAAGGATTTGAAAGAAAGAAATGTCACGGTATCTCTTACAGTAGGGATTTTAAATGATGCGAGTAATCACTGCTCTAATTAGTCTCTCTGGAATTTTGAATATGATTGACTTGGGTTAATTAAACCACTAAACCATTTTAACAAATCACTTTATTATGTCTTCAGACTGCTGTCACACGTGAACTTGTGTGGTTAGAATACTGATTTGGTTTGCAAACATTGATGTATTAATGAAATTTGACATCTTTTTAAATTTTTAGAAGATTTAAAAATAATAAGAGCTTTTTTTAATACCTACGCAAACTCCAGAATCACAAAATCCACCTCAAATGTCATTTGAACAAGAGGAAAAGAAGCTTGTGTCATGTTGTCATGATTCATAGTGTCTAAAACCAAGTTTTAACTTGGTCTTGGACAAAACTTGCTAAACTTCAAAATCATCATCTACTCCACCTGTGACAGTTCTTATGCACCAAAGTATAAGCTTCATTCAACCCCCGATCCAAAAAACTTTGAAATATAAACTTCTGGTCTTGAATTTTCTGTTAAAATTACTTTAAAATACTTCTCTTGTAAAGTTTGATATTCTCTTCACAGTTCTGAAGCCACAATAAAGATAAAGCAGTTATCATATAAAACACATCCAACCCTGCCATCAACCCCCACAGACAAATAAAGAATTACGTATTTTCTCTTTGGCTCATTTCACTAAGAGTTCTGTCATTATCTTAGGGAGGAGCTGGCACTGCTGTCCGACATGGAGGCATCTATGTGAAAGGTCTTATACCAAAAGGTGCTGCAGAGCTTGATGGAAGGATACAGAAAGGTAGACACTGGTGTAAAAAATATGTAGCACAAAGGAAAAAATGAAATTAGATGAAATTTAGACTCTTTCGTCTTTGGGCATCACCTGTCTGCGGCTTAGGTGATCGTGTGGTGGCCGTCAATGGAAAGAGCCTGGAGGGGGCCACTCATCAACAAGCGGTAGAGGCTCTCAGAGACACCGGGCAGGTGAGGGGATGACAGTTCCCATGAGCCACCATGTGAGCAGTATCTTTAAATTATGTTGCTGCCTAGCTGGCATCTTAACATTTAGTTTTACTTCCTGCATGGCTCAGACAGTGCACTTGTTGCTGGAGAGGGGTCACGTACCTGCAAACAGCATCCACGCTCCCCTCACACCTAAGAACACTCCACCATCTGCCAGCACTGGCTACGACAGAAATCCGACCAAGAACAAGGAGCAGCCACTCGAAGCCAAAGAAAAACCAGAGTACAGCTTCATCACACAAGGTAAAGGATGTGGTGTGGTTTATTTTGGGATTGGAGATCTATTTTAACACCCCCTATAATGCGTTTTCCTGTTTTCTGTGGTCTAATTTCAGTGGTCTAATTATCATTGAAAATGCACAGCAAAGTGCAGGTTGAGGGATTATCCTTTGACCTCTTTCGTAGCACTGCAACAAAGCTAGGTTCAGACATTTAATATTCATTCTGTGCCAGTTTTTTCCTGTGCAATTCAGTGAATTTCACGTGTTTAATGGATGAAGACTCTTTTACCCAGCCTCTCATCCTGGCACACCATGCTATTGTTTTAATTTTAAGGGTTTAAAAAAAAAAAAATGAGCCACTTATCCTTTCAACAGGCAGTCGCAGAGAGACAGATAACCACTTACCATGGCACCAAAAAGGGACTTTAGAATAACCTGACAGGCAGGTCTTTGGGCAGGTCAAACCTTCTTGCTCCAAGGCAACACATGCCCCACTCCACTGCCCAGCTCTTTGATGTATTAACTTACCTGCATAACTAATCTAACTGCACCATCAAGTAAGTTAGGTTAGTTGGTCAATGTTCCACCCTGTCTTAGTTTAGTCATGGTAAAACGACTGTAGTTTCTATAATGCTGTTTTTTCATTTTTTTTACCCTCACCTAGCACATGAATTACTTTTATACTGCAACCTGCAGCCACTTTTTAAAGCCCAGATAGGTGCTTAAGAGGCATTTTACAGTATTTTGTCCAAGGATGCTTCCACATACGGATGCAGCAGATCAAGCCACTGATCTTAGGAATAGTAGACAACCTTCTCTAACTCTTGTGCAACCATAAGCAATACGAGTTTGCTTTGCTGTAGGTGAGAATGTAAGGGTCCATCCAGGAGATGTAATGGAAACGAAGAGTAATTCCTGTACTACTGGAGACTGTTTGCAAATGATTTAAAAAGAAAAAAAAAAGAGGGTAGTTTCAGACTTCTAAAGTAAATTTCTACATTATTGAACATATGTGATTTGACATTTACTTTATAGTTACTCTGAATAACAAATTATATTTTCTTCTTTTGCCAACAGCCATCTTGAGTTTTAAAAAGGCTAATAGACTTTTTAAGAGTATATGCACCATTTCTTTTTGATACTTGTGTCCACCTGTAAACAAACAAATTTGGTCATACAATGTATTTTTTTAGCAGTGTTACACCAAGACTTACACCAAGATCAAATGAGCATGTGTGTACAACCCATCGTTTGCACACTGCTGTTCTATTAGAGCTGAGTAGATGGGTAGAATCTACATAAATTGCTCTTCTGCAACCAGAGCTGGACTTTCTTTAGTTTTGTGCTCTCCCTAACTGGCTATAAATACAAGTTGGGAAAGCACTTTTTGTTTTGTGTATCAGGCGTGTGCTGAAGTTGTATGTGTTTAGTCAGGTTCCTAATATACAATATCCTAAATATTTTACCAAATCAGACAATGAAATCCAGTTTTGAGCCCCCCACACCCCCAATAGAACATCCTTTCCTTATATTTACTTGCATGTAATTTTAAGAGGTTGGGTACACCGTCTACAGGTTGTTAGTGTATTACATGGCTGTTATCATAATAAGTTATAATTCATCCATTCTGGTTTTATATTTTATCTTATTCTGTGTGACCATTCATCGACCATCTATGGCAATAACTGCAAATTCATGTGTTCTGTTTCACAGATAATGTGTTTGAGGTGTGCCTACTGAAAAACACATCAGGGCTGGGTTTCAGTTTTAGCCGAGAGGAGAACATCCCCAACGAACCCCCTGGCTCCAGCATGGTGAGGGTTAAAAAACTGTTTCCTGGCCAGCCAGCTGCAGAAAGCGGTCGTATCAAAGTTGGTGATGTCATCTTGCGTGTCAATCAAACCCCACTCAAAGGACTCTCGCAACATGTATGTAATACACTTTGTCTCAGTTCCCATTTAAAAATCACACTAAGTTATTTGATGTCATAATATGTTTGAAATTGTGGTTCCTTTACATTTTGTGTAGGAGGTGATATCCGCTCTGAGAGGAACTGGTCAAGAGGTGACTTTGCTTCTCTGTAGACCTGAGCATGGCATTCTTCCTGAGATGGACACTGCAGCTTTGGTGAGTCAATTAATATTTTCCTCATCACTGAGAGTCCTTCAAGCATTAGTTGAAAACTTAAATTGAACCAAACTTCTTCCTAGACACCTAAGCCATCGCCTAGAAAGGCACCAGGGACATTTGGAGAGCCCAGCTTGAACTTAGAAAGGCTCACGTCTGCTCCAGGGAGTAAGAAACAGGGCCCTGTGGAAGAGGCCCTGGAGAGGCTGCTACACAGAACCCCTGGCCGACGCAACAGCTACAGCGACAGCACCGATGGGGATGAGGAGGTGGAAGAAGCTTTCAGCGCAGGCTCTGTGGAGAACAGCAGGCAGAACTGGGAGCGGGGTGTTTACCAGACCTCCGGTAGCAACCCGGGACTGGGACGCTACGACAGCAGTGGTCATCTGGATGACAACATGCGCTCAGCTTTCTATTCCTCAAATCTATCAATGACAAGATCAGACCTCAGCAACCGGTAATTCACCTAATGTTAAATACTCGATTAGCATTATCAGTTATAAATGTGATTATTAGTGTTTTTGCTAAATTTTGGCTTTGTGGATGTTTGGTCAGGGGACTTTCATCCCCAATGGGAGCTGATCTGGAGTCATCCACTTTTCCGAAGGTGTCCTCCCTGTCTTCCCCAAGCCCAGATCCCCTGCCTCCTCCACTACCTCTGCCCTTGAACCTCACTGCACCTGGCAATGGACAGGATGGAGATGAATTCGTCCCAGTAAGAACTGAGGAAGGGAATCATAATCTAATCATTTTAGGGTTTCCACTAAAATGGGGATCAAGATGTTATTCCTGTTACTGAGGTTATGTGTTTTTGTTGTTGCTAGGAAGTAGAGCTACAGGTCTCTTTGGTGAAGTCAGAAAAGGGCAGCCTTGGGTTCACCCTCACTGAAGGCAATGATCATGGATGTTACATCCATGACATCATCCAGGATCCAGCCAAAGGAGATGGAAGGCTCAGGCCCGGGGACCGAATGATCACGGTATAAATTCCCATTATTCACAATGTGCCAAGGTGTGAAAAAGCGTGTGGATTATCATTATCAGCAGAGGTTTCAGGTGAAATCATTGTGAGACCTTGCCTCACCCTATCTTGTGACGTATTGAGATCAGCTGACGCAAGATGTAAGTGGGCGTTAACACACCTGGGAAGGGATTTCAAAACTGGATTATAGATGAGCTGGTGTCGCAAGCCACCCCCTCTGTTCAAGGATGGTTATTCACATGGACATAGTTTGCAAGAGGAGTGAAAAAAGCCATCTATCTGCCTTTTCTGTCTAAAATGTGAAAATTAGCATCATTGAAAGAGTGACCTTTTTCCTTTAAATGCAGAGTGTTGTCCTGTTGAGGTGGCTCTTCTGTCTTGTGCCATGTGTTTATGAGGTGGCTGTTTGGTTTGCCTGTTGTTTAGTATGTGTTTGGGAGTTTTGTTCTTGGCATGAACCAGTTTTTGTCTGAGTGTGTGGCTGGGTTTTCGTGCTCGGAGAAAATTTTCCTGAGCTTCTCTGACAAACCTGCTACATAAGGGATTGTCCGTTTGTCCTTCTGTTTCTCCCTAGTTGGTGACCTTCTTTACTGTGCATCTTTGCTGATTTGATGAAAGCCCAGTTGGGATAACCACATGTTTTAAGAGTTTTCTCTACATATGTGTGTTCCTTTCTTTTCTGTCTAGCTTAGAGGGAATGTTTTCTGCCCGGTGTTGCAGAGTCCTGTTTACTCAAAGTTTGTGTTCCAAAGGGTTGTGGGAGTCAGAAAGCAGGTACTTGTCTCTGTGTGTGGGCTAAACTTTAATGTTGAGGTTTCCGTTCTCCTCAATGTGCACAGCACGGTCCAGAAATGGCAAACTATTATTCTTTATGTCTCCCCTGGTGACTTTGTTTCCACTGAGTTGATGTGAACAGTCTGTACCATGTATCGGTACCAGTGGCTAGGTGCTGTCCCTTTGAAAGAGCCAAGAACTTTACTTTCTACTAGCTCCATGTAAAGATTGGCTACATTGGAAGACAGTGGGTAGTCCATGGCACATCCATGTTTTTGTCTGCAGAAACCCTTGTTGTATTTAAATTATGTGGTGCTAAGGCAGAGGTCTAATAGTGTGCAAATCTGATCGGGGTAAAGCTAGTTCTGTTTTCTAAGAAGCTGTCTTGCTGTAGTTGATTTTCTGACAGTCTCCACTGCCTCAGTTGTAGGTATGCAACTAAAGAGTGAAACTACATCAATGGACACTATGGAAACTTAAAGAAGTCCAGTCGCTTTTCTTTCCAAGCTCCTTCAATTATTATGACCTGGATGACTGAGAACCTACACAGACATATAGAGGCGGTTATCGAGTACAAACTGGAAACAGTCTGGCTCTCTGATCCTTTGTGTTTCCCAAACCATTACACATTGAATGAATGTTTTTGTCTACAGGTGAATAACACTGATGTGAGCGATATGGGCCACACTGAGGTGGTCAATCTTGTGCGTGCTGCCCCTCGGGTGGTTGATTTGGTGGTAGGGAGGGTCCTGGAGGTTCCTAAACCCCCCATAGAAGCTCATCTGCTGCCTGACATTTACTTCAAGATGAACCAAGAACCACTGGGTAAGAAACAACCTTGATTAAGAAAAGAAAATATCACTGGTGTGTCTCACATTAAGCCACTAATGTCTTGAAAATCTTCCCAAATGTTGCATCAGAAATTAGTCCTTAAGAATCAAATCTAAATATTTTTATTCTTTATTCATTCCCCAGGTTTGGTACTGGATGGTGGTAGTGACAGTTTGTATGGAGTCTTATATGTGAAAGATATTCTTCCAGGTTCATTAGCCTCTAAAGAAGGAAGCTTAATGCCACTTGACCTAATCCACTACATCAATGGGGCCCCTACCCAGGACCTGACTCTCAGTGAGAGCACTAGGCTATTGGAGCACTCCCCCAGTGAACTCACGCTAAAAGCCACAAGGTAATCTACACTAAAAAAGAATAACATTTTTTTTTTTTTGGTGCTTGTTTTTATGTTTTTTTGTCTTTATAGCATTGCACATTACAGAAAATACAAGATCTTAACAATAATCTCGGTAACTTTTATTTTCTTTTATTTACTCTAACAGGGATGGAAAGCCAGTTTGTCCTATGCAGAAAAGTCTTTCTTTTCTCAACAACAACGTTAGCACGACAGTTTCATCCACCATGAATGGTATGCTTTATAATCTAAAGAAATGTGACTTACAGATGCACTGATAAATCGATCTAAATAAGAATAGATTTACTCGTATCAAGTTTCTTACTTGCCAAATATTTAAAGATGGTGTGAAAACTTTATTTTAAAAAGGTGATGATAATAAAAACTAAATAAACCAAAGTAATAATGGGATAAGTGTAACTGCAACTTTTGTTTTGTTTTCTGTTTAAGGGTTCCTTAAAGGGGAAGAATTAAGAGATACAGAAGGTCTCGCAGCACTTTGTCCTTTAGAGGTGAGTTTTTGTTTGTTTTTTTTAATTATGTTGGTGCCTGGGGGTGAAAACATGTTCTTGTGTTGGTTATGTTTTGCCAAGCAAACAGCTATGAAATATGTTGGTGGAGTTCATCAGGTGTTATTGTTAATGGAACGCAGACAGTTACCCAAACCAACAAAAAAAGTAACTTACTGAAGTGTCGAATGACACATTTGTTTGCTGAAAACGCAGGAAGAGATCATAAAGGTAGATCTGGAGAAGCCGCCGTCAGGAGGTCTGGGGTTTTCCGTAATTGGAGGGGAGAGGGGGATCTTTGTTAAATCCATCACACCAGGAGGAGTAGCAGAGTCCTCAGGCAAGCTGCAAGTAGGAGACAGGCTGCTTAAAGTGAGTGTTTTTGGACTTGTAATGTGCTTTATTAAACAAAACACATTACATTGTGATTTACTTGTAGACTTTTTTGTTTGTTTGTTTTTAACATGAATCTCTTAAATTCTGTGTTGTAATAACACAGAATTTAAAATATTTACAAAAAGCATTTTCTTTTTGTGAACATTTTGTAAATAATTGGCTACAAAGTAAAGAAAGTATTTTCTGTGGATTTTCTGAGACTGTATACAGCCCTGATTGACTGGCTTTCTGTCTTGTAGGTGAATGAAGAGCTAATGACAGGTGTGTCCCATACCAAAGCTGTCACCACCATCCGTAAAACTAAAGGCCTGGTGCATCTTATTGTATCCAGACCACCAGACCAGAACCCAAACACATACCTGGCCTCTCTACCCATCAGCTCCGACAAGTGCAATGGAAATACTGGTAAAATCATGCACTTGTATTTTTTAAACTTTTGTCTTATGAGTGTATTTTTCTTTCTGAATATTTTCTAAAGCAACCTGCTCGTGTTTATTTCAGGTCTGAGTGGCGACAGTAGCATGAAGACTAAGCTGTGTCCTGTCATACCACCTATAGGTATAGCACACACAGGCTGCAGAATGAAATGGAAAGTTATAAATGTGTAAAAAAACAAACAAAAAAAACCCAACATAAACTACATTCCCATATTTCACAGACTATGATGGTGAACTAGGAGAGAGGAGAGAGACCGAGCAGGGCACAGAGCTTTCGGAGGACACTGACGGCGATGGCTCTTCTTTACCAGAAGATTCTCCTGAGGTACAAATCAAACTCGCCATTTGAGAAACCACAGAAACAACCGTCTGTTTTTTCTGATGTTGTTTTGTTTGTGTCATTTGTTTTTTGTTTGTTGTTTTTTTACTGCAGAACTCCCGAAAGGTGAGATGGAA